>NW_010399560.1:0-7935 GCF_000710305.1 Buceros rhinoceros silvestris
CGCCCCGGGGCTCAGCCCCACTGCCCTCGTCCTCCTCTCCCCCAAAAGCAACAGTGCCACGCAAAGGGGGAGCCCCGCTGCGGTTATTTTGTCACGAAACTGGGTGTGAGAGGAGCGGAGAGCGATGCTGGCACGACTGCCACCGCCACGAGAAGACGGTTCCTCTTAACTTTCTGTGGTACCGGCAGTATTTGGGGCTTTCATTGCACCGTGCTCTGGTGCCACACGCTGTTGGCACGGCTGTCCTCCTCACACCCTTCCAGGTACGTGTTTTTAAAAGGCGAACGAACTGGGTGAAACCTCCATCCAAGAAGGAAAACTTCAGCAGGTTTTATGTACAGTTTTGTGCTTGTGTAAAACCAAAGCGAGACCATGCCTGCCTGACCCGTGCTCTTGGATTAGGACCAAAAGGACACAGACCGTGACCCCACCACGACCTCACGCGCGTGGGCCAGCACACCCCTCTGCAAAGCTCCAGCAAAGCACAAACACCAGGGCAAAACCTGATCCCATGCCCGCCCTGGGACATGCTGCCCCATAGCTGCTCCCCTGGCGGGATGCCTCTTCGCTGCTGCGGTGAGTTTTGAGGACAATACCGGCTCTTCTGAAGTTCCTACCACTGTTCAGTGAGAATTCACTGCCTTAGTAACTACCTTTGTGGAGCCGAGACTCATTCATCGTGTTGGTCAATACTTAAAATGAAAAATGAGGGAATGAGCTTCCTGGGAATCTAATCCTAAAAGTCATTAAAATGTTAGAAATTCCATTGTCACCCCTTTGGGAGGATCTCGTTTGTTCATTCAGCCTGGAGAAGTAGGGGCTAAGGAGGGACTTAGATGTTGTCTTCCACTGGTGGAAGGTTTCTGAGAAAGTGGAGCCAGACTCTTCTGAGGTGCTCAGCAAACGGGTGAGAGGCGTTGGTCCCATGGTGCCCCAAGAGAAGTCTCAATTAGATATTAAGAAGGAATTCTTCAGAATAAGGATGGTCAAGCACTGGAACAGGCTTCCCAAAGGCCTTGCGCGGTCTCAAACCTGGTCTGGACGAGGTCTTAAGTAAAAGTATTAACAGCATCCTAAACCCTTCAAAACGACTTTGCTGAGAGATCAAGACAACTTCCTGTTAGATTGTGCTGTCTCTTGTGTCAGGAGGCCGTTTGTGGGTGATTGACCTCCCCTGACTTGTGCTAACTGTAAAACAGGCGTTTAGGCAGACTTAGTCATCAAGATTCCCACCACTCTCCCTCCAGGCAGTGCCAAAAGATGACCCATTCCACCATAAAATGGATGTCTAAGTTCAGCACAAGGGGAGATGAGATGAAATGGGTGACTTTGGTAGCACTCTTACTGATCAGATAGTTAAAGGTAGGTGAAATGAATCCTCACTGGTGCCTCCTGAAAATAAGGACAAGAGGAAGGCAAACTGGAGTGCTAAATGGAAAGCTGCTCCCACATTGTTGTACTGCTGTTGTATGGGAAGATGGGAGAGGTGAAACTATAGTAATGTCATACCTACATGTGGCTTTTGGGGGAAGTCTTTTTTTGCAGAGAAGTCTTGGCTCTTCTCATCAGTTTGATAAACTGGTAACGGGCAAAAATGAACATGGCTAATCGTCCCTCAGGTTGAAGCTCTCCGTATGGAAGAAAACTGTGCTAAAATGGGTTACTAAAATCTTGAAGAAGGGTTTGTATCTAAGTAAGGAGCTTTGACACTCTAGCGTGTATCTTTGAGCACCAAAATGCAGGCCAGAATCTTTCTGCAGGTCACTCTGCCACTTCCAGGGTGTCACGAATTAGTGATTAAGGTCACTTAAAGACTCACCATCAAAGGGATTAGCGAAAGTGATTTTTATTGTGAATTTGTAAAAGTGTGAGTTAACAAAGTTTGATTGCAAGGTTCACTCTATTACTTACTACATGGAAGAAACGCACAAAGGAAAATCGAGTTAGAATCGATTTGGAGAGGTTTACACAGAGATCAGAGACACAAAGGGCTAAAGGAGCCCCTCTAGCTGAGTCACAAGGTTCAGAATGGAGCCCCTTTGCTTTCTAAACTCCTCAGAGAGGGGTCTAGATGTGGCTGGATCCAGACTTAGCCCTAGAATTGGTCAACATTTTAGGTCTAATGGAATTAGGCGCATAGATTTCATCGGCACTGTTTCAGCATGCTATCAGTCACTTACCGAGGATGCGGTGCGAATAAGGGGTCTCTCTGCCTTGGCAAGAACAAATCGCTTCATTCTCCCTATCAGTATAGTAGGAATAATGACACTGTTCTTCCTGAGAGCCCTGTCAGGAGATAGTAATCAACGTTATAATTTGATTAGAAAATGTGAAACACTATGCAGCTCTCCTTACAATGCCAGCACCTGGCTATACAAACTTCCAGATAAGATACTTTACTTAAAACTGTGAAGAAAACAATTTGCTAAGACAGATAATAATGAGTAATCATGTTCCTGTTTTCCTTAAGGACCCCAAAGCAATTTTGGACTGTTTGCAGAGAAATTGTTTTGTCTATCACATTGACATGCAGCCAACTGAAGAAGAACCTGACGTCTTTTCAACCATTCACCATGGCACTGTATGAGAAAATACAAAGGAGAATTTAATTTTCAGTTACAACTACACAGGCAAAATAGATAAGCACCTTGTGCTTCACAATCATATACTTAATGCTGAACTTGCGTGAGGTGAGTTAGTGTAACAGTTTTGTTAGAAAGCAAAAAGTCAGCTCAAGAAAAATACAGGCATTTATAATGCCCCTACAGTTTTTGTGAAGTGGAAAGTACGATTTCTACAGCCAAAGACAACAGTGAGGGGAAGAAAAGAATGTTCAGTATTCAGCAAAAAATAAGAATCCGGCTGACTGGAAATGTATGTGCATTTCAGAAAGCTTTGTTAAAATAATATTAAGGCACTGGCTTCACCTCCACAAAAATAATGCCATTGAAGCTGAAGTCAAGCTTTCAACATGTTTGAAATAAAACAATATAGATTTGATTTAGCCACAAAACAGTTCCTGTGGGGAGAGCTGGAAGCAGTAAGGTCTGTTTTACAACAAACTTGCTCTCTGTATTCCTCAGCCCACCTCTGATTAATTCTGGATTAATTCTGTCTCCTCCCCACACCACAGACAACAGTCCCACAATGCAAGAAGTGGTAGGTGTGGGTTGGCCACTGAGTACCAGTTGCCAAGAGAAAAAATAGTGTTTGCTCAGTGGGAACATGAATGTAGTTCTCGCTCTGCTGGTGTGACATCTGTATTAACAGACCTTGTGGGCACACCGTTGTTTCTGAGACTACTGCCCTTCCATCATATTTGAGTGAAATTTGTCAGAAAGTTTCAAAACCTGTTGGAGGGGGACTTGCAGGCAGACTGAAAGCCAGCATGGCCATATAAGCAATATTCCTGTGGAAAAACAGGCTGAAAAAATAAAGGATTGACTACACTGGGGAGGAGGGGGAGGGAGGGGCAGGGAGGGAATTTCACCCCCTTCCCTTTTTGGAAGGGGGTGAAATTAAAAATTATTCAGACTTTCTAGTTATGGTAGCACCTGAGAAATAGAAAGTGAAAATGGGAAATGAAACGAGCTGCCATCCATCCACTGGCAGGACTTGGAAATGTATGTAATGAAGAATTTAAGATGTTGATAGTAACACAGGCAAACGGAATATTTTGGCTCTAGCTGGGGTAGGCTTTACAAAGTGTTTTTAGTGATACGATTTGCAGTGGGACCCTTCCATCCATTCTGTGTTGGCATAGCTCACCTGGATGTCAAGTGGTGTCAAGACAATAAGAAGAGGGGAGACGGAGAGGAGGGGAAACATTTGAAACCAGTAACGCTAACAACAACAGTGTGCCTAAAACATTTTTGGTTTTAATCACTATTGCTTAGTTCTGTGTTTTACTCATAGACTAAGTCCCCTTGGGGCCTCTGTCTGTGCTGAGGGAAATGATAGACCATGGCACTCAAAAGGAAAGACAAGATAAGCAACACGGAAAATATCTTGAAGCCGCCAGTCACACCTCCCGAGAACTGCCAAAAACAGCAGAAAGAAAACTTGTGTTCTCCTGTTCCTTGCAAAAGCCTCAGTCACTTGAACGAGGAGACTCTCTAGGAGCTCTCGTTGGTAAATGCCCTGGACTGCGCTTGCATCAAAAGGTTTTCGAATTGTGACCCACAAGCTACTTATGGAGAGCCTGCTGTTCACATGGCTATTTCCACCTTCTAAATCACATCAGAATGTGTTAAATGCTTTCCTAATGAGCCTATGCTGTGTAAACAATTGCAGAATTGGCCCCAGAGATGTTATAAAATGGTAAATTGAAGGACTAGGAAGAAGAGGAGAAGGCATCGTAAGTGGGAGGTTCTCCCCGAAGACCTTCACCCCAGAGAGCAGCACAGATAGCATCAAGGTTTCCTCCTAAAACCCTGTAGGCTGCTCTACCCTAATCCCCGTGCTCTGCCCTGACACTCCTCATATAGTTCATTTGCTGAAACTGCAGTACTTCACATCCACCTGGATCTTTCCTCTCTTGTGTTTTCTAAGCAAATTTTACTGCCTGTGAGAAGAGCTGAGTTACTTGCTGCCTGGATCGTTCACCCTCTCGCCGTCGTTTTCTTCCTTTTCTAGAGGGTTCGAGATAAGGATTTTCACCTCACCATTTGCTTGCAAGGGAAACCAGATACCCAAGCCCACACACACTCTTGGGTGTGGAAATTTGCTAACTGTTCATAACATGCCTAAACCGCACTTGTTAATTTTTCTCAGAAACAGCAGAAGTAGAGAAAGGGCCTTGACTCGAAGGGTATCAGCACAGCAGTGAGTAGAGATCACTGTCACCCAATCAAAACAAGGGGGGCAGTAACAGCACGGAAAGCTCACGCTGATTTAAACTGGTATAATATTTCTGGTGCCAGTAACGTAGGTGTATATCTCTGGAGACAGACTAAGCTCGTTCTTATGCACAGCCCCATGAACAGCAAACAATAAAGGCTACTGTTTACTGCCCTACAAATATAGCAACTGGCACAGGTGATATAATGGATTTAGCTGATTTGGGAAACACTGTGAGTTTAAATGTTTTTGCTATCAAATTCAAAAGGCATCTGCAGGTATAACCATAAAAGGCAATTCAATAAATTACTGGGTTTTTTTAAACTCCCCAAAGCTAAAGAGAAGATGGATTTAATTCAGAAATGTTTATTTGATTTAGTTGCTGTTTGGTTCACAGGCGACTCCCCGCAGGGGCAATAAAAACCAAGGCTGCCTTTTTTATAGTGCAAAGATTTTACACTGCAGTCCTCTCCAGTCTCTTTAAACGTGCCCCTCTCTTGTTTCAAATACTAAGAAATTCCATTCATCATGACTCAGAAATTTCAGAGATGGAAACGATCTATTAAGCCCTATGATCCATCTCCTGAACAGCACAGAATTGCTCCCTATAGTGCATTCATATTTTTAATATTTTATCCATCAAGTTTATAAGGTCACATTACCGCAGTGTTTTAAATCACATTTCATGTTTGTGTAAACAAATCTGTGGTTGTTACATTTTGGTGTAATTGCTCTTACAGAGTTACTGGTGGAAGGAGGCAAGCAGTAGCCAGGATAAATGGCAGGTACCGGTATCAGGGGTGGGGAGATTGTTTTCTTGTTAAATGTGATCAGTGCTGTGCGGTCAGCTTTCAACTATTCTGCTTTGGAGAACGGTCATTCTAATGTCAGTCATTAGCAATTTGCTGTTGGCCACTTGGGAACAGCACGTTTCCTACAAATTGCTTCTATTAGTCACCAGTTCTTCTCTAAATAATTGGCTATGAGAGAGCGAGCGAGCCTGTATGAGAGGAGTTAACAGGATGGCAGAATGTATGGGTGCAGTGTTATAGGACAATGCTTTACATTTTTTAAATGCCAAAAAATAGTGAAAGGGGTTCAGGTCTCTGTTACACTGTGGTCAGACTGGAGCTGCATCATCAAAGCCCAATGGAACCGTTTGAAAAGCCAAGCCTAATACACATGAGGTCAGTATCTGGCAGCAATACAGCAGTACATTTGCTTGTCTCTGATATGCTGTCACCTCTGGCATGAAACCTGGCAGCTGTTTCACATCAAATGGTAAGAATGTGGACCAATATCCTTTGGGAAAGGAGGAAGGGAAAATGAGGAAGAGCACAGTGGAGTCTCACTAGTTTGCACCCCTCAGATTCCTGTTGTCAGCCCATTTAGTGAAAGCTCCTACGGTGCTGTTAGTTCAAGTACCTGCTGTTTTGACAGCCTTTTATCTCACTGAAAATAGGTGTTTTGGCATAACAGACAATAAAAGGAACAAAACAATTTAACTTAACGAATAAAAAGAAAAATACTGTGGCAGAGAAAGCAGGTCACAGTAGCACATCTGTGGCATTCAGCTATGTCCTTCTCATTGGGAGCTTCAGTCTTCCCGCTGTACCATCTGAATGCATTCCACTTCAGATCACTGCTTGTCTGCTCCTATAGTAGTGCTCTACACAGTTTGTGAAAGCTGAGCCTGAGAGAGTGTGGAGGTAAAAGGTTACAAATGTCCTGCAGATACATGTCACAGTTATAATGGAATATCTAAGTTTGTTGTCATTGGGGTGCTTTAGAGATGCCAGGAAAAGGGTCTTGACATTGTGCAAGTCATTCTGCAGCCTCTGAAAATATATATTGGGACTCTAATGCAGGCAGAGACAGAGAGACAGAGAGAAGCAGCAGGACCTCTGAATCCAAAGCTGACGATCTCTGGACTGACGTAGAGGAACCGGATGGTTATTACCCAAGGTCTGGGTAGGAGCCTGAGGGAGATACTGGGAAACCAAAGCCTAATTATGGCTGTCGCTGGAGGAGGCAGCAGCACCAGGACAATGGCTGGGGGTCAGAAAGGGGGCAGAAGAGCCAACCTTACGTAATCCATTTCTCAAAGTTACACAATGGAGAATAGTAATAACACTAATGCACTTTTATAATGCATTCCTATGGAGATTTAAAAAGCTTTGAAAAGGTAAGTAAATATTGTATCATAAGGTGGCAGATGGAGAACTTGGAGCAATGAGGAAATAAGTAGCTTCCTTGTAACTGTTGGGAGAGTCAGAAGTGTGGTGGGGAGCAGAAATAAGGTCTGTGAAGCCCTCTGATCACTTGGTCACAGGCTCTCAAATGCCTGGGTCTGCTGGACAGGAGGAAAGCTGACAGGTTTGGAAGAAATTTTCCCTAAATCAGGAAACAAATCAGAACAGAGAAGCACATTTTTCAAGGTGGGAAAAGATGTTTGGTGAAAACAACAGAAAAGCATTTTGGGTTCCCAGGATTTTATTACCTTTTCTAGTGAGAGCCAAAGGATCCTATCCAAGTTTCCAGAGATTATTCCTCACAGCAAAAGCAAAGCCCTAATAAAGGACCTAGCAATTGCCCAGGAAGAGCAACAACAATAATAAAAAGATGTCTTTTGTTTAATCACCTGGACAGATGATGCAAATAAAACATGGAATAACAAGGTCCAAGAGACAGGTCACATCTACAGGGGCTTGTCAGGCCAAGACATCAAAGTGAGACAGTGAGGTACTGGTGGGGAGTGAGGAAAGGCAGGGCTCCCTGTAGTATGCACCTACCTATGGTCTTTGTGATCAAGCTGCTGTCTGTCATTACTGCCAGTCACCCTCAGGAGTTTTCTGCCCTCCAAAAAAAAATATTCAAACCACTTGTTGATTTCCCAGTGATAACAAACCCGCAGCCTCTCCTTACTACCTCCCTGGGCTGGACAAGTCCCTTCAGGGTTACCATGCAAAGAGCAACCCAACCTCAGGAGCAATCTCTGAATGCTGAAGAACCTCCCTTCTGTGAATGATGTGTCCTGTGCCTTCAAGCACATCTGCCCCATTTTACGAGGAGTGCTGCCATCACCCCGCTCTTCAC
>NW_010399560.1:7988-16393 GCF_000710305.1 Buceros rhinoceros silvestris
GAGTGCTGCCTTCGCCCCTCTCTTCCCTGGCCACAAACAGCTGTTCTGTACTTAGAGATCTTTGTCCATTCCAGCTGCTGTGCCTCTGCTCATCACCTGCAGCTGCCCTCTTTCCTCCTGGGCCATTTGATGAACCTGGGCAGGCAGAGGAACTCCCTGCCTGCCTTTGAGTGGCTTCAGCTCATGTTCAGGACCCCCAGGACCCACCTGTGCTGTGTCCTCTCTCCTCTCTGCAGTAACTCTGTGAGCAGGAGAAGTCATCTGGGAGACATTTTAGCTGGGGAGATCAGATTATGTGGATCAGGGCTTTTCCTGCAAGACAGAAATTGAGCCGTCGTCAAAAACTCAGCTCTTGCTCCTCCTGGACTGAAATGAGAGCTCAGCTGTGCAGCCAGAGGTAATGTTGTACAGATCTGTAGGACTAGTCCTGTGTTTTCAGTGTTAGTTAAATCTCAGGGACTTATGGAAAAATGTATGCTTTGTAATATGAAATGCAGTAACTAACACATAATGACTTGCACTTCTCCAACCATGACATTTAGCAACCATTCGTGACTGCAGTGTTGTAGCAGGTCAGTGAGCAGCCAGGTGTAGCCCCAATTTCTGGACAGAGAGACCTAGATCACAGAACCATTGCTGAAGATCGCTTTTCCACAAGAGGTGGTGCATGGACCCCACCCGCCTTATAACCCCTTCATGGGCAATACAGCTGCCAGGAAGAGCCATAACCTCCCCTGAGGTGGGCGGGGAGGGAGAAGGAGGGGGAAATGGCACCTCAGGCACATCTCCAGATCACCCTCTCTGGCTCACTCCTCCGAAAGGCTTATCCATGGGTTCAGAGGGGAGCAAGGTAGAAAAGCAACACCGGGAAAGACTGTGCATGAAGCTGCCAGAAAGAATTTGGCCACGATTACATGGCATCCAGTGTTGTTTGGTCAGTCTCAAGCTGACGCTCTCCTCTGCTCTGGCTCATCGTGGACAGGATCCATCATTCTGGGCAAAAGCAAACCGAGCAGCTGAGGCTGGCAAAGAGAGGACTGAGCCGGCTTCAGAAAAAGCACGCGGCTTTCCAAACATCTTGCAGTCTAAAGCAAAACCAGCAGTTCTGACATGCTGCGAGCAATAAACAATGAGCTTTGTCAGCGTGTCTAGAGGAAATGATAATTCCTGGAGTGTGAATGATGAAATGTTAACCAAGAGGGAGGCTTTGGATAGCATTGTGGTTAGGAAAGCATATGTGCATCAGTGTGGAAGAGCTGACACTGAGGCAAAGAGCTTTAACTAAGGCACTAAGATCTTCTAGGTCTCTCAATTTACTCTCCAGTGGTGGTTTTTCCTGTTACCTGTGTAAAGTGTAAAGCATTGGTTATGCCGAGAGGGAGATGTGTTCTGTTGTAACCAGCACCTGACTCTGCCCCTCTCACTGCGTGGCTCTCCATCACCCAGCACTCAGCACTGCCATTCAGCTCTCTGAGACGCACGGGTCTCAGTGCAGGTCAATTTTCCGTTGTACGTGCATTACGAGATTGGCTATCCCTCTTTTCAATTCTTTGTACTAACAGGCAGCTCTGATTGCTCTGCTCTTTTCAGTGTAATATAAAGTCTAATAAAATCAGTGAGAGTGTTTTGTTTTGATAGGTTATGTTGACCTTGACAGAGACCTAGTAGCCCAGTGCTTAAATATTTTGCAAATCTGTTGCGTATTTGCAAGGCCAAAAACCATCAAGGTGTATTTTTCCCCATTGCTTAGAGGATGTTAAAACTGTCCACTGCAATCACTGTGAAATGTTCCCAGTCTCTCCAGAGATGAACAGCATTGATGTGTGTGTTAGCAGAAAAGAATAACTAGAATCAGAGAAAATGATGCAATTAGTCATAGTAATAATATTAATTTCATAATGTCATCACTGTAGGGGTCAGTTGCAATAAATAACCTCAAGAGCTAGTGTGACAGAGAACATATGTGCATAGGAGTTCTGATTACACAGTGACTTTTTCCCCATGTGCCCTGTGAAACATAGAACATAGGTCTCATTCTCCAGTCACCCATCCTGGTGTTGTTTTAAGAAAAATGACATTCAGTCTCATTATTCAATGCTGGAGGGGAAAAAGAAAAAAAAACTTGGTGTTCTGTTATGGCTAGTGTTACCCTCAGGCATTTCTGGCACGTTTCCGTTGTAAATTCGTTTTATATGTGGCCAGGAAGTACAACATCTTGTTGCATCATGTAAGAAAACACTGTATTTCTACCCTGTTGCTCATTTCCAACCTACAGAAGCATCTGGTGGGAGAATGTCAGAAGATCTCTCATTAAGTGTAAGACTTTCAGCCCACAATGCAGTTTCAGGCCTGAATCTCATCTTGAAAGAACGAGGTCAAATCATATTTTACTTTTTTCCCTTTTTAACTGTGACTTTTTATTGTTCTTCTCTCTTTTGAGCACAACAATGATTTCTATCAGAAACTGGTTTTGTCACTGTCACTTCTGGGCAATGTGTTTTTGGATGGTGATGAAAATTAACACTGCTGCTTTCCAGGAAAATCCTAACACTGTAGGTACTTTTTTCCTTCCACCAAAGCCTGGCCCATGGCTTAACTTGTCCAAGTTTTGAGGCACTCTAGCAAAAAAAAATTACAAACTACTACACAAAGAAAAGTAACAAAAGGCCAAACACTCCAGTGCCTGTGAGTGATCCTAGCAGGCTTCAGATGAAGGGTAACCACTCTGTGGCATTCAGTAGAGGAGTGTAGATTTCCTGGAGAATATGAAGGCTCATCTTTAGTTTCATAAACATGACATCTCTCCCACCTCTTGTTCCTTTCTCTTCCTCCCTTTCTGGACCAAGCCAATGTCCACTTTACCATTCCCATCATTTTTTCAATGGCAACCCCAAGAAACATCTCTTGAGCATTAGGAAGGTAGAGAGCTGTTTGCACAGCATTAAAATTGTTTTCATTTCTCCTACTAAGCCAAGATACAAGCCGTATAGTCTTGTACACTGCCTACCGGCACAGAGCCTGTCACCTCACTGCTCCATACATACAGACCTGGAGCTCTGCACTAACAGGATTGGGTCATTTCTGCCACACTTGTCTCTCACGAGCTGCCCAGTTCTGTCTCCACGCCACACCTCCCATGAGAGTCTCTCTGTCGTCTGGTTAATCTGAGAACTGAGACGTGGATAAGACAGGTTGCATATCCCAAATTCTTCTGACACAAGTCTCATGCTCTTAATAGAAGAAGGAAAATTTGAGAAAATACGTCTGATGTAATTAACGTAGCCGTTCTGCCAGGTGGTTAACTGCAGAGAAAATTTCTGGATTTAATATAGCCATGGCCCCTCTTGATAAAGGACTAAATTCCAATCTCCACTTAGAAACCTGAGAAAACTAAACATACCCTCCCCAAGAGCTCTTAAAGAGATGGATTTCCACCACTCACTTGCATTCCCAGATCTTTATTGGCCAAGAGGGAGCACAGTCATAAAGTCAGGCAGAGCCAGCAATGGCAATATATATCCAGCTAATGAGCAAAAGGCTCCTCTTTTTCAGATCTGTTGGCAGGGGTCCACATTCCTTCTTTCACTCTCTCTAGTGAAAAGGTCCCCCAGGGAGAGTCCCATGGCTCCAGCACCCCACCTGGGGTCAGGATCAGTGAGCAGTCCTACCCAAGGCAGCAATGGAGGACCGCAACTTTGCTGCCAGTGCTACGGATAGAAATGTTCTCAGCTGCCTGCACAATCGCCCAAAGACCTGGTGATAACACACCCTGACGGTCCACACCACCCGTGGAATGAACCAGACCATGTGGCATGGAGCTGCATGGAAGAAGTTTAGACAGCGGAATGCCATCAACCCACATCCAGTTGTCTCCAAACTGGCATTGGAATGTTGTCTACCCACTTACACTGCACTTACTCTTACTAGACTCTTACCTCATTGTAGAGCCTCCAGGCAGAGGTGGAGGAAGAAGCACTATTCCAGCCCGCTTTATGGCATGTCATTAAAGCATTCGAGGTATGTAAAGGACAGGCCACTTTCCTTTCCTGTGCAACTGTGTTGCTGCTTCCTCCAAGATGCTATCCTAAAAGTCAGGTGTCCACATCAGTATGTCCTCAGCACAAAGGTGCAATGCTTCTGTGTCTCAGGTGGCTGGAAAGGAATAACTGTGGTTTACAAAACTGTTTCATCTTCTCAGTTGTTGACTGGGAGGTTACATCACCCTGGTTGGGAGGTGGGAACCTCACCTCTCCTGTCTTGGGTTGCTGTTAACCTGCTCTGCCCGGTACTGTAATTTCAAACTGTTTGGAGGCTGCTGCTTCATGCTGGCTAGATTGTGCCCAAGGCAGTATTTACCATGAGAGGTATTTCTGCATGTGTGCCATCATTTACAATTGCTTATAAATTATTTTGGGCTGAAGATGTAAATGTTGCTCTTCAGCCTGAAAGGACTAGATGTTTTAACTCGTTTAGTCAACTTTAAAGACTGACAGCACTTTAATTACAAAATCTATTGCTCTCCTCTTTCATTCTGTCTCACTGGGTCTATTCAGTGTTTATGGAAATACCCAAGGGCTGACTACTAATTCGGGTCGCTCTAGGCTGGATTCTTTGCCACATTCAGCTAAGTTCAAAACGAAGCATTACTCTTAGAGTTGAAGCTGTGGAGATAGAAATTATTGAGAAAGGGTACATGGAAACTGCTAAGTGTGAGATATTCAAATGTCTTCCAGGTTTTGCATGTTATATGCAAATTACAATTGACTAATTTATGCTAAACCTTGCAATGTAATCAGAAAACCTAAAAAAATCCTTCTAAGACCCTTTAAACTTACCTTCCCCAGGAGAAAAGTGAAGTATTTTCTCCTTTGATGAGATCTCCCTTTAAAACAATACGTGACCTTGACTCCAGAGCAGGAAGCAGCAGGACAGGAGTCAGGACTGAAGGAGAAGACTGCCTGCAAAAGTCAGAGATAGTCCAAACAGCAGCAGAGAAGCAACAAGAATTGTCTATGGGCATTCATCTGGGAAGATTCACTCGTCTCTTCCTCCAACATCAGCCCTCCTGGGCTGATGTCCAGGGGAAGCTGTGTTGACTGGTCAGTGTCACAACGGAGTGGTGAAGAGCGTTGCTCGGTGTTTGAATAACACATCCAGCCATCCTCCTGGCTGTCCAAACACACTGTGTGCTGTGGACAGAGGTAAGACAGTCTGTCTGGATAGTTTCAGCACAGAACAGGAGTAATCTTTCCCACCCATACTGAAGCATTTAATTTTAGTTCTGCTCCTTTCTCTCTTTTTTTCCCTTTATTTTCCCCCCTTTTTTCCAGAAGGCACCCATCCAAATGGCCCTACAAGCCGCCTGTGCCATGTAGCTGTTTCCTGTTGAGCATCCATCAACTGGCAGCAGGTGCTGGGGGAGCTCAGCAGTGGTGGCTGCAGTGACCTCTCTGCTGTAGGGTTTGCACATTGCCCCGGGAACTCTTGGAATGGATGGGAAAGATAAACACAGGAGATATTTCTGGGGTCATTACACACCACGGGAACAGCCTGGATGGCAGCGGTCCTATTATTCTCGTATTCACGTCTGCTGAAGTCAACAGTCCCAAGCAATTTTAAGCAGCTGGATCATACAGAATATATAAATACCTGCATTCTGGCTAGCTGTAACAATCCAAAGATAAGTATGATTCCCTGGTGAACGAACAGGGTATCACAGGCTTATTTTATCCCCCAAATGAAACAGAGTAGACTCTTTCTCTGAATTTCCACACTCATTTTCTCCTAACAGGTTAGGTTCTTACTTGGAGAAGGCACTATTATAGTTCTCAGCCTCAGGATCACAGTGGAAACACCTCCAGATCTTCTGCAGATATTTAAAATAAATTTGTTACAACCCGCAATTTTGTTCCACTTTCTAATGAACGCCTTGATTTTTATGTAGGGGTATAGTTTATGCTTATGTATTCAGCCTGTATTCCACTCGTGTAGATCCAGTAACCTCGAATCAATATGTATCCCTTCATGACTACGTTATGGGGAATTAAATTAACCTTTATAGGCAATAAGGGCCTTTCCTATGCTACCCCTGTTTGCGTACCATTATCTGAAATAATGAATTGATACCCTTTGCTTCAGATATACTATTTTCAATAGCAATGTAGACTTTGTAGGAGATGATAAAAAAATGTCTACAATATCTTAACAGAAGAGCAAGTTTGCATTTTTTTAAAAGAGTGCAATTCTAGCTTTTTTTACAATTTCAACAGCCATTTACAAACGCTGTAAGTTTCATCTGACAGCTGGTTGAAAAATGTGGAAAATACTGCAGCACGCTCCAGAGTCAGATTATTTTGGCTAGTGTGAGTATTTCTCTAGGCCTTAAAAATAAGGCAGTGGGATAAAACAAATTCTGATCTTAGTATTAGACTTGGAGGCAGAGTGTAATACGTGTGTTGGGCTTTCCAGGGTATTTTGGCACTTGTACTCAACATACAAGGTGTATAGAGATACATATACACGCACACACTCTCCACTTTACTTGTGTGTGCAGTTGAGCTGTGTTTGGATTTCAGAGGATGAACATGCAAGTACACACACGTGTGTATGTATACAGACATAAATCCAGCTCTGAACACACACATGCATAGGTGCATAATCTGTGCTTATATAGCAAGTATTCCAATCAAAGTTGTCAAAGTATTTTCAAGTCATTTAAGGACCAAATATCCCATGGGTGTAGTCAGGAGCTTGTCCTCTGTTCACATACTTCCCTAGCATCATGCTCAGTTCTCTGTATCCGCTAGAGATATAAAAATTAAGCCTCCTGTCATGTTGCAAAGTGGGCATTTTTTAAGTTTCCTAGTGAAGCGAGCTGATTCCCCCAGGTCCTTGCTGGTTAGCAGGGCTAGGAGCAACATCCAGCAGCGTCATTGTCCCAAACCATGTACTCATCATCAGAGCAGGTGATCCTCCCAACATCTCTTTTTGCCACACACTGCTCCTTTAGATTTTCATATCCTGCTCGTTGTCCTGAAAAAGAAGGAAGGATGTCTGAAGCACCTTCAGCTCCCAAGTGGGTTGCTCAGAACCTCCCACGATTTGGCCCAGTTTTGTCAGAGGAGACACAAGTGTGGTGGATTGTCAGCTGGGTGAATCCCAAGAGAGGACCACAGAATTTCTGTTAGGCACGTTTTTTGAGCTAGGCAGAAAGCTATCGGCATCCCAGGTCTGCTCTGAACAAAATAGAAAGAAAAACAAAGTATTAGATTTTAAAAAAGGTTAATCTTTCAAAGCCATGGTCCATCTGGCTGCCTTCTTCCTTGGTATTAATTATGAAGACTCACCCTATAATCCATAAGCAAAATATGAGTGAGATGTAAGCTTGCTGCAGTCGTGTTTAATATTTTGCTTGCTAACAGGACATCTAATCCACCACAATCAGGAATTCATCAAGTCTCAGGGGCTACCTAAAGCTCACAATCCTTCTAAATGAGCAGTAATCTCCTCCATCGAATCTTCGATCTCATGAACTAATAAGTGATGCTTAAAGGCTCATTTGCTTTGGGAGCTCTCAGCAGCAGAAGGGATGACACTGGACCCAACTCCCGGCGTGGCAATGAGCACAGCCCTGAGATGAGTGCGGGCAATGAGGCGGATTCCTGTCATTTTTATTATGGGGGCAAAGAGCCCTACTTCCTTGGCGCACCAGCGCTCTGCCAAAATTTGTGAGCTACGTGAACGCCAGACTGAAAAGATCCCACTAACAGTCTCAAGCAGTGAGATCAATAATAATTTCCGCAAACTCCGCTCTTTCACATAACGCCTCCTTCTCCGCTCCCTGTGGGATAAACAGAGGGATGCAAGGCTGACATTTTGCAGATGCTGGGAGTGCGGGCGGTTCCAGCAGTGGCGGGAGGAGAAGGAGGCAGCGTGAGGAAGAGGCACAGGCGACTGAAATTCATTACTCAGAGAGGTCGCAGGGGTCAGTGACAGTGGCGCTGAATGGATTTTTCCGCCGTTTCGAGCTGAGATTTGTACTCTGTAATCTGAATGCTTTTATCTATTTCTGAAAATAGGCAGGAATTTTTTCCACAGGCTGCTCCAATCTGGCCACGGAGATGCAGGGAAGGATTACAGGGATAAATTCAGGTTTTTGCTAAGCAAATGTAGCTTTTCCAAACCAAACATAGACAGCTTTCTTGCAGTATAAACACGTGTACAAGAGTTCTCGTCAGAAGGACGCACCCCCTTGTGAAAGATGAAAGCGCTAGGTGCCTTGCACAGCCCTGGAGCCCTTAACTCCTGTTTTGTACACTGCTTGCCTCTCCTGGCCAGCTGTGCTAGAGCCAGCGAGGTCTCTGCAAAGCTGCAGAGAATAATCTAGATTTGTTTTCCCTGCTGAA
>NW_010399560.1:16493-18873 GCF_000710305.1 Buceros rhinoceros silvestris
GCTGAACAGAGAAGTACTAGTTTACTCAGTGATTATTTTCTCTTTCACTCACAGTTTGGTACATTTCAGCTTCCTCTCTTGCTTAGTCATGTCCTCTTCTGGCAGAGGTTTCTCTGAAAAGAGAGCTGATTCTAGAAACTAGCTAGGACAGAAACTGTCAGGTGGGTGTGTTGAAGCTTTTTCAGGGATGAGGAATTGATAAGAAGCCAGCTTTACTTTTTTCTATCTTTACCTTACTTTTTTCTATCCGGAGCAGAGAATACAATGCTAGGGCCAGTTGTGGTGTTACTAAAGAGTTTTCGGCCGGAAACTAAAGGATGTGCTTGGGTATGTATATGCGGATGACTTGGGGTAAAATACTATGGGATAATAGGACCTGCAATTTTACAGTATCAAGTGTGTTCACAAGGTTTTACCATTTCCTGGTGTCCCTCCAGCCCAAGCAGCTCACCTGCCCATCCTTGCATTGCACAGTGACCCTCCTGCCTAGCTCCTTCCAAGTGCTAGTAATGAACCTGCCATGATTTTCTCTTCCCTGCACATTATCACTCCCTCTCTATTTACAAAACAGTGATTATGAAGCATAGATACAGCCTTTCTGGGTGGAAAGAGTTAGGTACTGAGATGTTCCCCTGTTCTCTCAGTCTGCAGGCTGGGGACTCGTCACTGATGGTGGGCAGATATTTGTGTAGAGGGAAGTACTGGGCCAGCAGATCGAGAGCTTTGCTTACTATCCTGCCAGGAGGTGGCTCTGCCTAGCCATGCCCAGGTGGCAACAGAGCTGCAAAGTAAACACTCAAGGGCAATAATTCTAGGGAAATGAGAGGGAAAGAAAAAGATAATTTGATTAAGCATTGCAGTTATTAATGACAGTAAAGCCTTTGCAGTAGGGAGGTATGAATCCAGATGGAAAACAGTATGCACAACTGGGGCCACACCAGGGCAAGCAAGGGTTGGAAAACCATGCCAACAACTGAACTGCCGAAGCATCCTGACCGTTCTGAAAGATGATGATGGAGAAGCACCATTCCCTAAGGGACTCCTCAGCTGGAGATTCAGAGTGGGGAAAAGGTCTCTGAAGAGGCAGCCAGATCCACTGAGCTTCAGCTGTTTGACAGAGGTTTAGATCAGCCCTTCTCAATGCAATGTGGCACATCCATCAAAACAAAAAAAAAACCCTAAAGAAGCGAGTGTAAAAACCCATTGGCATTCACCCATGCCCTTAACATTTACCAGCAGTACCTCACCACCCTCCTGTCTGTGTATCCTGCCATTTGCCTGAGCTCAGAGCATGGTTTCATTTCAAGCCAACAGCAAACACTGCCTGGTGGGGGCCAAAAGACTTCAGACACAACCATTCTCTGGCACAACAGGAGACATCAACCATTTCCCCTTGCCCAGATAATACTGACAGTAAAATTAGTTGAATCCATAATTTGGAAATTAAGTTTCTATGATTTACCAAACCAGTCAGACTGGAGCTTTAAACATCACCTTCTCCTGGTCAAGGAAAGAGACTAAAAACAAACCCCAAGGAAGTGTTCAAAGGAATTTGCTTGCTGGGCAGGATGTCTGCACAGTTGGCAGCCCAGCACTGAGGATCTGAGATGGTGCTTGGGCTCAGCAAAGGCTTTGCACTTACTCCCAACAGTCCCACCAGCTAGCGCTCCCTGTGAACCAGCCTTCACACACTGGTGGTAGATGGGCTCTCTGCTGTCAGACCTTCAGCTGGCTCTTCTGCCTCTCTCCCTGCCTTCCCTTGTAAACAAATAATGGCAGACTCCTGTTCAGTTTTGTCTATTTTGGGATCTCTAGCAGTCCTACCGATAAACACTGTTATAAATGTTTACACTGATAGGAGACTGGCCCATATTGTACAGAGATAATAACAGTACAATTTGATATTCATGAGGTGCTGATGATCTCTAAATATGGAAACAGAGTAATTATTGCTGGCATTACAGGATGGATTTCAAAAAGCAGATAAATGGAGAAATGGATATGCTATTTATTGCAGCTTCAACAGTAACGACAAGAAGGCTGTCTCCCTTGATTAGCCAAGGACCAGACTGCAGAAGGCAGAGCTCACGGCAGAGGGGTGAAAGGCTGTGATACCCTACCCTTCTCTAGGCAGGGAAAAGCACAGCTGTAGAAGAAAGATCTGAAAATGCAGCTGATGCCAAGCTCACCCAATGCACGTGACTGTGCACGGTGGTGATGAAGCAGGTTGACTGTACCAGGAAAGCCTATTGTCACCGGGAAGAACACTGCAGACTTTTCTACCAAAACCTCATAAGAAAAGACAAATCCTTTGGCCACAACAATCAACACATCTGCAGGCAGAGTGGACTGCCAAGGGGCAGTGAGAACGTGCTGAACC
>NW_010399560.1:18975-27938 GCF_000710305.1 Buceros rhinoceros silvestris
GTTGCCACCCACAACAAGTGGCCCCCAGCCTCTCTCCCACCGCATGAGCTGCAGAGTCCCTCAAGGCTTGTACACTGGCCTGTCGGGTGAACGGGGTGTGTGGCAGCACTGCACGCTGGCCACTGAATGTGCACGCTTCATTGTTCCCCTAGTCTGACATCCTTTGATTATTTTTAGGAACATTTAGCTCTTATTGAAGACAACAAAAGTGGTGGGTACTCGGGGCTTCTGATAAAGAGGCTGGCTGTTGACTCCAGAGTCCTTCAGTACAGGTGCAGATACTTAGCTTCAGGCATGCAAGTTGATATCGCTGAGGAATTTTCTGGCAGAATCTCTCCTCTGTCAAATGTTGCATATGTCAGGGTATGTCTGTTCAGGGCTGTGTCCTTCTCCCAGTCTCTAAAGGGTGCCAGCAAGGTTAGTTACCTGATGACTGGAAGATACCCATCTATCTGGAAGTGTGGTCTTTGTAGTTCCCATGCAGCAGTGGTACCCACGGAGTTGAACACTGCACTGGCCGGACTGCCAGAGCTATTCAGGACTTCAAGTTGCTTCGTGCAGCCATTTCTTCCTGCCCCTGTGAGGAACCTCACCCCTGGCTGGTGCTTCCACAACAATCAAAGCTAGATTTGCTTCAACTTTGACCTTTACCACCACTGTGCTGATCAAAGCACTCACCGGTTTCTACTGCTGTAGAACAAAACACATGGACTATAGCCAGGCTGTTGCCTCAGAGAGATCAAAAGAAGTGAAGCCTTCAAACAGAGCAGGACAGGAGCTGTAGATTAGTCTCGGGTTTGGTTGTTGGAATGACTTTTGACAATGATTTTCTGGAGTGAGGTGAGGAAGGGAAAAAAGCTACCCACTGCTTTCACACTTTGGTGTAAAAGTTAATTGCAATGAGGATGTTTCTGAGAGCAGTAATTGCCAAATCAGTCTCTGTATTGGGTGATCCTGCAGTTCTAAGAGTTAAGCAGCAACTCGAACTCTAAATTTCTCCAGGGTTTAGGGAACCAGTGCTTGTCTGTGAACATCACATGGATTGCACCAGTACATGAAGAGCTAAAATTATTCACATGTTCTGCACTGCTCTTCTGCCCTTTGTATGTCTTCTCTATGCCTGCCACTAGCCAAAAGAGGAGAGAAGGAGAAAAAAAAATCTAGAGAATTGCAATTAGAAAAAAATGAAGGTAATACTCCATAGCATGTATACAGTGTTTAATATGTTCCTATAGGTGAAAAAATATTGACTAACCCTTGAAATGCAATATAGTTAATTGAAGTGGGTTATTCTGAGTTTTTGGAGCAGAGGGAGTCAAAGTTCCTCAGACTTTTACACCTTTTTATCAGACAACACGTGAGAATTTCTACTTAAGTTTCACAATTGGGGAAAATACACTGAGAAGTTGCATTGCTCAGGCAAGGACCCACAGCAAGCTACCAGAATGGTTTCCATGGGAGCTCACCTTCGTTCTCAGTCACCAGCACTCTCAGACAAGAAGGGTCTTGGTTAAAATGGACGTGCTTGGGGTTTCAAACTAGTTGTCCCCAGCGGCATGAGCTACATGGTTTTGGGGAAACTCTCCTGTGCTGTGCTTGGCTCTGTGTCAGCATGGTGGAGAGAAATGAGTGGCTGTAACCAAGCCAGTATCACCTTCTGAAGGTCACAGTGATGTGGCAAGTGGACCCTGGTCTCTCAGACAAGTTCCAGGCTCATCTGCACCAAGTCAGCTCCCACACCAACAGACCGACTAGGCGTTTTGCTTAAATAACTGGTGGGGGATGTTCTTGTTGTTGAACATGTGTTTCAGTTGGATAGAAACCGCTCAGCCTTTAGGGAATCTGTGCTGTGGCAAAGGCGGATCAGAACGGTATTTTTTAATTAAAAAAAAAAAAAAAGCATTTCAAGCATAGTTTGTATTCTGCTTATGGAGGAGCTCTTGGCCCCGGGGAGTCTTCAGGATGCTGAGCCGTGACGGCAGCTGTTGCTTCCCTACTTGCTCCCTATATTGCTCTCCTGGGCAGGTGATGGTGGAGGCAGAGCACCACGTTCTCCAATATAATCCAAATCAGGTTGCAAAACAAATGTCAAACTGGGATGCTCCTTCAGAGCGGGAGGACCAAAGTGTTTACCCTCTTGCTTGCAGGCTCCATGGGTCTTGGAGAAGCTCCAGGGGGTCCAGCACAGGACGCTAAGAGAAGTGAGTGTGCTGGCAGGAGGCTTGGATTCACTATGAGAGCAGCGCTGCTGGGAAATCTGTAGGCTCTACAAATCAAAATGTTAAAAAAGGCAGCTCTGAGGTCTGCTGCTGTAAGCTTTGTGAAGTAAAGACGAATCACCCATCCCTAGGGACAATACTAAATTTTGTATAAGGGAAAAATGTGACATTCATTTGTAACTTCCAGGTTTTTCCAATTCCCGTTTGGTCACAGTTCAAGGTTGTTCCTCCCAATTGCAGCTCGCCACTGCTGTTTTTTTCCCCCCACAAAATATGAATTTTGTCCTGATGAGGTCAATGATTGGAATTTTCTATTCAAGAAGCTTTTCTTCTCAGTCACAGATGGCCATAGCCCTAGCAGCTATGCAAGTCTGAAGGTCACCAGCATCCCGTGGCAAAGTCAGGGTTTCTCACCAAAACCAGTTCACCACACCCCGAGACCTGGTCCACCCCCACATCAGTCCGGTTGTGTGAAACCAAAGGATAAAGTGGAAGTGAAATAAGAGTGACATTAGCGTAACAGGTCTCAGGAGCTACTCTTTGGTGCATGTTCTCTGCCATGGCTGGCATTGTTTTTTGTAGTTGCAGCTAAGAGGTGGTAACTTCTGGGGCTTAGAACAACCCACCATGTCTTAAACAGCTCCTTTAAAGCACAGTGCAGAGGAGTCAAGGTACGTGTTGGAGAGGAGAAGGGAGCTAAGAGAACAGGGAAGGATTAGGGTGGAAAAAAGGTGGGAAGCCCAAATCTTCCCATCCCACCTGACTTGTCTCATGCATTACAGAGAAGTATGTCGAAAGCATGTCTTCACATGCGACTGCAGGTCAGTTTGCTGTTTGGGACAATGAGGGTGGGAAGTGGAAATAATCTTTGTTTTTAGCTTGGATGAACATGCCCAAACCAAACCTTCACAGCTATCTTTCCTCCTAACTTTTTCCACTTCCGCTACCTGCAACCTTCCCTTTGGAATGAGCGGTGGAAACAGTCCTTGTGGGTCATGAGAAAGGATCAGACCTCTAAACATGTTGTTATTCCTGTTTTCCAGCTCTCAGCACTCACAAAAACAGATGATTAAATAGAGTAGGTAGCAGTCAACTGATCCAGCTCTCCCAGCAGGTACAGGGAGTTCTCTGCAGAGGAGCAAAACTGCTGGAGTAGACATTTTCCCTATTGTAAAGCCGCTTGTTAGTCTGCAGAACCAAGGCAATGTAGGTGCTGCAAAGAGTCATCACCTTACTAGAACACCCTTTCCTGCACTTCTGTTCACACTTACTACTAGATACCTTGTCTGCATGAGCCAGTGCCAAACTTATGCGCAAATTATCAGCTCTCATACTTTAAGACGACAGTTTGGGGTTGGGTTTTTTTGCCTTTTTTTACCCATGTAATTATACAGGAGCTAAGAGAACAGGCTTTGGCTTTGATCCAGGTTTCTTGTAATGAATGATAAAATAAATAATACAAGTCAGTAACCATATATACACACACACCTTATCTAGTACAGGCAATTTTGAGTTTGACAGCCTTACCCCTTAAAGGAAAAAGAGCTGAAAATAACTATGAGGTTTGTGTCTTTCCTCCTGCAGCCTGCGGAGCTATAAGGTCTCTAGATACAGACACCAAAGTTGATTTGCTGCTGATGCCCAACCAACCCTTTCAGTGAGCTGCCCAGTGTTTTACTTCTCCTCAAGCATTTGGAGCCACCACAGCAGTATTTTTTCAAAGCACACAGGTATTTTCTGGAACAGCATATGAAACACGTGACATACCCGTTGGAAGCTATGGGAAGTTTTAACTTGCTGCTGTGTTTCCATTCCCTGTGCATGCTCCAGGGAGAGCCTCTGTGGTGCACACCTCCATGGTGTGGAGGTGATGAATTATGTACCTAGCCAAGATGGGGAACAGGATTAGATGGATGGCAGAAAGGAGCTCATGGGGCATGTCCTGGAGCTCTCTCAGGTTGCTTCAGGAGCCAGGACATTAGAGGAAATGAGGAGAGAAGAGAAAATACAGAAGGGAATTATTACAGAAAGGGCAGTTTTCTGTCCCTGAATGGATGGGGCTTTTGGATTGCAGGAGGAGTGGCCCCACTAATTAGCTTTCCCCACTGCTCGTAACTTCATCGGTTGAACCTGATTCTGCTTAAAGAGGAGATAAAGTCACTTATGAGGCCAAGACGGAATGAAACTCAAAGGCCTTTCTTGGAGGAACATTCAGTGGAAGAGTCCAATAGACGTAGATGAGCAAGTTTCAAAGCAAATCAATATTCAACTTTAGAAAGGCATGAGACCTTCTAAAGTTAGACTCCACAACAGCCTTGGTCACCAGGTCTGTAGTAGGAGAGGGGTCATCAGAGGGTACACTTGTGCCAAGCAGGAGCAGAAACCCAGGACAAGCACACAGAACATAACATTGATTTCACGCTCTGACAACAGCCCACAACCGCTTTGTCACAACAAAGACATGGAGAAATGAGTTACACCAGGACCCAGAGGCAGAGCTAGAAGTGGCTGCTGGTTTCCAAGCAGAAGTAGTACAATTCATCATGTCTCCACTCCTGTATCACCAAGGGGACAGCTTCCCTCCAATTCCTCTACCTGACTGAGACACAAAACGCCTCCTGGCACCTTTGACTGTTGCCCATCTGGACTGGTGGTGAAAATCGGCCTTCATGAAATTAACTGCCATCCCATGAGGCATGACATTTTGCTTCAGAGAGTCCAAAGCCATGACAGCCTTTGCTGTGCACATGTGGTCACTGGTTTCTGGTGACAGCCCCTGCAAAAGCATCAAGGCTACTAGACTGACTGGTCCAGGCAAGGTGACCCTGTTCAGACCCTCACATGCAAATGCTTCAATGAAGTCATTAATTTCAACTTCCTGAATAGAAAGTCGAGGTCTGGCATCCTTGGAGATAATAGAGTTATTTAGGTTGGAAAAGATCTTTAAGATCATCAAGTCCAACCATTAACTCAGCACTGTCAAGTCCACCACTAAGCGCCACAGCTACATGTTTTTTGAATACGTCCACCAGATGGACCTTGGCTCCAAACCAGAGCACTGTTTTAGGTTTGCTATGTTTTGAAGACAGCTATAGACATCCGAGGTCACCTTGTCAACTAGCACTGCCATGTTCCCTTCTTGCTGAAGGCCAAGAGCATTGGTGGAGCCACGTGGGAGACTTTCTAGGCTGCCACCTCTTCCAACTGGCGAGCAGAAGGCTTTAACCTCCAGGATGTCAAATTTTAGCAACCACTATGTTCTTTTTATGACAGGAAATATATTCAGAGGATAACATTTTCATCTATTTAGGAAGATTTTTGTCTTTTAACATGTTTGGTGCTTTAAAGCTTTAAGGGGTTTTATTCTTTAGTGTAATTTCATTCAAATCAGAGGAGCAGGAATAATAATAATCAGGTTTCATGGCAGAAGACACAATATTGCTAAGAAGAGATATGTCTCACAAGAGGACTTCTAAGATGAAGAAGGCAGCTTAAACTTTTGGAGCTAGTGAGCACTATCTCACCAGCTCTCACCCACTACGGCTCTGCTCATTTTCGTGCAGGTATCAAATGGCACTGCACCCTGTCGTACAGTTGATGAACACTCAGGGTCACTCAGTAGTCCCTAGACAACACTGCAGATACAACAGCTGGGTTAGGCACCTCTGGCAGCCCCAGGGACAGGGAGGAGAACATAAAGCTGCTTGCAAAACTCTAAGCAGTGCTGCTCATGTACATGTGCAACTGGGAATCATCCCACTATAAAGGGAGAGTTTATAAACAGCCAGACATTCTTCCTTTGTTCTTTATTTTTCTGCCTTGACACAATGCACGAAGCAATGTTATACAGATGGTCAACAATGAAGCTGTGTTACAAAACAGAAAAGCGCTTGGCCTAAAGCATCTGATGGAGATCCATCATGATTAATCAAGGGCCAGAAATAAAAGTGACCGCCACAGCACTGGTAGAGAGAGCTGGGAGCCAGTTCCCCAAGGTGTCTTATATACCATATCAAAAGGCTACCTGAAAATCCCTCGCTGGAGTCAGCCAAATTATTCAGGGACCTCAGCCAACTCAAGTATCTTCTGCTTTATGAGCCTTGAGGACCCTAAGGCATGTGCACCACTGCTATTTGCCGCAGTGGTTTCAGACCAGCTCTCTGCTATCTATATTTATCACGATCCCCTCAGGAAGTGCTTTGGCAGGATTTTGTAATGAAAACCCTGCCCAGAGCACTCTTTGGCATGCAGCGAGCAGCCTTAAAATAGCACAGTGACATACTGCAATAATTACTCATATTAACACTCTTCATTGTGCTGTGTGGTGCTTTGTCCCTGTCGCCTGGCTCATCCCACCACCCGGCACGTGGTGCGACGGCAGGGAAGAGCTGGCCTTTCCTAAAAGGCAAAGTTCAGCACCAGGCTCGGACGCTGACCTGACTGCGGACTCATCCATCATGTCAAGAAAGAACTGGTGCCATTTGCTTCCAGATCCAAAGTTCGCAGGTGTTCAGGCGGGAAATTTTGGCTCTTCTCTAGCCCGTTGATGTTGTTTGAGGAGAATGTTAACAAAAATAAGTGTAAAAGCCCAACCAGAGGATAACTTTGAACCCACTTTATAGGAGCAGACTGCTTCCTTGCTAGTTACATTCTTCATTCAGAAGAGAGATGGGAAAGTGGGGACAGCTTTGCCTGAAGTTGATAGAACCCTCAAAGTTTCGATATTTTTGAGGGGGAAAAACAAGCCTCTTGAATTACTTGACTTGTGCACCTTGAGCATCTGCAGCATGTTTTTTCTGTTGATGACAAAATGAGCTTTTGAGAAACAACTTGTTACCCATGCCTATTTACCTAAACTTGCTGGATTCCAAGAGCTCAGTGTAAAACCCATCCAAGTCAGTACAAAGAAGCCCAAAGACTTCACTGGGTTTTGATTAAAACCTTAAGTCCCCTAGGACTGCTCAGGGTTCCCCATAGTCATAATCTATGTGTTTCAAGAAGACACAGTTCTGTAATTACGGAGGCCAGGATCTCTGAACAAATATTGGTTAACTGCTTCCCCAGGAGAGATAATACTCCAGTCTCTTCAACATATCCTGATACAGAGGAAATAGAGTTATGGCATGAAGACTCCTTTCAGTCTTTATTTTCAGTGAGTGTACTGTCACTTTGGGGAGAATTGGCACCTGATAACACACATCATTTGCTGGTACATGATGCAATCACTGTGGAAAGACACCCCACATACACTATTTGTGCATCCTAACCCTCTGTACTTCCATAGTGTGTCTAAGGAGCTCCAAGTCTTTCCTGAAGCTTAGTCATGCCTGAGTAGAAAGTTATGACCTCGCTAACATATCTCCTCTGCCCCCTTTTTTAGACTCAATGACTTCAAAGAGAGTTATCAGAGCATTCACAAATGGCAAACTATGACTGAAGGAACAAGAGCTAATGGAATCAACATATAAGGCTGTTTTTTTCATTAAGAAAACTCATTGAGGCCACATGAGTTAGTGAATGCACTTACAACCACTTCCGTACCTATGATGCCATGTATTCCAAGAAAGCATCTGGCTAAATACAACAGACTCCAAGTAAGCAATCCTACACGTTCGTCAAACTGCAAAAGATCTTTCAGAATATATCAAAGAACATTTTCCAAAGCTGCCTTTCTCTAATGTGTCATCAAATCTACTCTGAAAGCACAGCTTGGCAATGAACTCCATGTCTGTGTTTGTAATGGGATAGGTATCTGCAAAACGTATCATCACCAGCAAACAATGGCCTAGTTGTATGGACTATTATTTTTTTTTCCATGCACCAGCCTTTATTAAAACTTTCTCAATTAATTCCATAGTCTCCAGAACCTTCTGTCAAGGTCACCATTCACAGCTGAAAGTGCTGCTCACTGAGTAATGAACACTAACTTCTCTGGAGACTTTCTCGTAAGCTGTAATCAAACAAAATCTTCTGTTAATTGCTTAGGCATACTTGGTGCATTAACAAGAGGAGCTTTAAATATATATAATAACCAAATGCAACTGAGAGAAGCAAGTTTAGATATTAGCAACATATGAGGATTCTGTTGATGACTTCCCTAGCAAAGCCAGATCTGATTAGTGACATGGGGAAATGTTTTATTTGGAATAAAGCCTTTACTTCATAAGACTGTCTGAATGCAGTGCTGGATGGCTACTCCTGTCCTAGCACAAATTCTTGCCTATAAGAAGTGGTCAACAATAGGCTCTTGCCCTAATTACTGCTCTGGATCTAGCCATCTGCTGAAAATTCACTCCTAAATGTCTGACTTTGAACCAGACTGGGTTGGTTAGTTGCAAAGACTTCTCCTTTGACGTGCAACTCTCTAGGGCACAGCCTGCCTTACCACACTTAAAAGACTAAGAGGTCTAAGGAAGCGCTGTCAGGAGTAAGCAGAATCTTACCAAATCAAAGCAATCCTCTCACATAGCATCCCACTCACCCATAACGTTGGGTTATTTGAGCTTGTGAAAACGCTGCTACTTAGAACAGATCAGTCAGCTGGGCAATTATCAGGGATGGCTCTCGGCCCTATCTCACCATGGCTTCTGGCTGAACAGAAGCTGATGGCACAGCTGACCAGCCTGAGCTAAGCCACAACTGAGCTCCCCTCCCCGAAGGCTTCCTCAGCCTGACTTCTGATCCAGAGGAACTGATAACCTCTGCTGAAACACGGCACAGAGCAGGAGAGATCACTGACAGCTC
>NW_010399560.1:28082-38434 GCF_000710305.1 Buceros rhinoceros silvestris
CCAGGAGGGGTCAGTGGTCAGGGGAACATCCGTCCTGATCTGTTAGATGCCAGAGTCACATGAGGCAGCCTGTACAATTCTGAGCCTTCCTCTGCTGCTATCAGTCCTCTGCTTTTAAAGGCATTTAATATCCTCATAAAAGAAGATCTTCCGAGACACTTATTTTGGTATTCACGTATCTCAGGTGAGGTTACAGACCACCCTTCTTATGCAAGACCAGGCATCTTTAAACATCTTAGAACATTGTATCTATGTTTAGCCCATATCCAGGGCTAAACTAAAGCAGTTGCTCTATCACCATGACCCCTGCCCAGCCAAGGAGGATGGGGTAAAGGGTAAGACAATTATAGACTGAAATGAAAAAGGATTCAGTGGAGCATCCAAACTAATACCAAATTCCAATATAAAGTACACAAAGTTATACTCAGCCCAGTGAATGTACAGTGGTCACAATAAACAGGAAGACAGTCCTTGGGAGCAGAACGGTAATCAAGCCCCTCCAGGGATGGGGAGAAGGAAGAGGAACCCAAGCAGGAGGACCTCCTGTCCTCAAAAAGCTTTACCCTTTGTAATGAGCGTGTCGTTTATGGTACAGGATACACCTGTGAGCCAGCTCGGGTCAGCTGCCCTGGCTGACCGAGGACTGCGGACCACGGCTGGCCTACGATTCTGTTCCAGCAAAACCAGGACGTGTTGCTTCTTAGCAAGCATGCAGAGGGGCAACCACTAGTCCCCAGGAAGAGAATCAGTTAGACTGAGAACTAGCAGAGCTTAGCAAAGACTTGCTCATTTCCCTCTTCACATTTTTCCTTTGAGACACCGGCACACAAGCCCTGTAGACTCCTGGCCTGCCCAAAGAGTAATTTCAATGGATATACAGCTTTGAAAGAGGTTTGGATCAAGGTCCTGGAGACTAATAAAAGAGATCCCTAGGTCTCTTCTCTCTTGTGCTTTGTGGTCCTTCTGTAGGTTAAGTTAACAGGTTTTTCTAGGTATGCCACAATCCATATTACATTATTTTTCCATTGCTAGTTTCAAATTATACTGCATCTCCCTCTAAGCTCATAAAGTTCTTTTTAAAAGCTCATAAAATTTCACCTGTGTACGTTTATGGCTCTCAGGATATGAACTAAACTCAATTGATTTAGCTATATTTACCACTGCTGAACTTCACGCTATATTTCACCGCACTACCTTTTCAGTCGGAATAAGTCACTTCCTCCTCCCTTCCTCTTGCTGAATTCTTCCAGCATGATCACTGAATTCAAAAGACTAATCTAATTTTTTTTCCCCTTTTGTTGGAAACCCAGTAATAAAATACTGGCTTAAAATGTAAATAAGTGTGTCTATACTGACAGATAGCTTAGTTTCCTTCCTCTGTCCCAGGCCCTAAGACTATGATCATCCCTAACACATACTGATAGAATCATAGAATAGTTTGGTTTAGAAGGGACCTTTAAAAGTCATCTAGACTAACACCCCCCTGCAGTGATCAGAGACATCTTCAGATCAGGCTGCTCAGAGCCCCATCCAACCTGACCTTGAGAGTTTCCAGGGATGAGGGCTCACCTCTCTAGGTGGCCTATTTGTTCCTAGTTTGCTCAAAGTACTTTCTTCCAGAAGAAAAACAAGCACGGCTTGGGATTGTCACACCACATTTCCCATGAGGCAGGCAATGCAGGTGTGGAAGGCCCCAGTTTTGGTCCCTTCTCCTCAGATAGTCCTTCAGTGCTTGTCTGGAACCCTTCACACTAAACCCTTCTTAATATTCACACACAGTAAACCAGAGCATGCAACACATACCATTAGCATCACGTTATGAAAGCACCAGCCTGTCTGGTTACAACACCGCCCTCCCCACACCCCCACCCCCACACATTTCTTTAAGCTATTGGGGGGAAAAAAAAAAAAATAAGAAGAAACCCACAGAAACATAATAATGATGCATCAAGGCCATCCAAACTCGTGGCCCAGGAAAGACCTAAGCCAAGAGCTATGCGGCGTGGGTGCAGCCAGGCTGCTCCAGCAGTACTGACATCAGCCATTACATACTCCCGTGCTCTGGGAGACCTTGAGGCACCCTGCCTTCAAGAACAGATACAGCCAGCGAGACCGTTCAAATATCAAACCAAGCTCCAACAAGCACCCAAATCCATAGCAGCACCTTGCAGACCTCAGCTCTGAAAAGCCTGAGAGGCTTCCTTTCCTGGCAAACCTAGGTCAGGTCTCTCTTGGTCTCGTCAAGGTTGGACAAAGAGGCCTTACCCAGCAGAAAACCAAGAGCAATCATGCCTCTAATGCTGACAGAAGATAACACCCATGAAGTAACATGGTAGGCAGGCATAAAGCCAAAACTAGAGGCAAAGTTTATGTAAACACATTTGAGTTGCCATGATTTCTCTTCCCATTTTAGACAAGACCATGAAAACAGTTTTGATCTCTAGCCCTATATTTCCTTTATTGCTGGAACATGAAGTGAATCAACATTTCAGGACCTCCAAAATATTTGCTTTTGGTATTTGCTTATAAAAATGATCGGAGTTTGTTGGAGAGGGTGGAGGAGCTGGGTTATTTTTTGCTGCTTGGGGAAAGAATGAATTTTCAAGGATTACAAGAGGAATTGGCTCCAGCCTTTCCAACTTTGTGGTTCCTTCTCTTTCTTGGTTTCATAGTAAATTGTTGCACTGGGCTGGAATGATCCAGCACTGTTTGATTTCTCACAACCTTGTGACTTTGAAGCAAGTGTTCAGCCCTGTTAGCAGTCAACTCTGCACAGTCCTGACCTCCACAGATGGAGCACAACCCATCTCCCACATGCACCTTCGGTAGGGCACACAGTTTCCACAGGAGGAAGAACAGTGGCCATACAGAGGCATCCTGCATGATGGATAGGGACCACGAGCCACCTGCTCCCGAGAGGGAGGCAGTAGGTCCTGGTTGCCACTGAAAGCAGAAAGCTGATTGACTTCAAATAAGTGTGTTATACAGAATAAAGTCTGATGAGAGGGAAAACAAAACCAGCTCAGAGTAGAAACTTCTGCATTTTCTTCTCCTAAGAGACAAAAAATTATGCACTTGTCCTGTCCAGAGAGATCTGAAACAAGAACAGGGCTGAAATGAAGACCCCAAACATGAATATCCTTCAAGTTTAGGATTTCCTCTACTAAGATGTGTCATCTTAAAAACCTCTCTATAATTGCCAAACTAAATTTCTAGATTCCAAGTAGAAATTAATTTGAGAACATTACATCCAGATGCAGGTCTTAATTTAGGGAGTTTTGGCTGTGGGAAATTACTGATGTGACACATTAGACCTCAAAATCCACTGTTTTTCTTCAGTATCACATGCACTGAGACATGTCAGTATAAAGATTCTTATCCAGGATGTTTTAAAGTGAGAAGAAATAAAATCAAATGTGGAACTGTCATCTCATTTAGTTTTATACAGCAGACGGTGTGTGTGTGTGTGAAAAGCAGCACACCGCCCATATTAACATTCTCACACTTCTGGTCACGCTTCCTGGAGGCAGGTGGTTCACTGCTGTCTCTTCTGCTCATTTTGTGTTGTTGCTTTAAAGGGTCTATGATTTTCTTTAGAGAAGAGATTGATTGGCCTCGATAAATGGACTAACAACCCTTTCATGTGAGATTGCACAGGCGATTGTACCTGGGATTATGAGGCCATCCACTCTCATCAGGTCATGGTGAGGTGCAGCCACCAGCAGTGTGGGCACAGGAGGACAACATCACCAACTGCTCTCCAGAGTCTTGCCCTGAGGTCCTGGGGCTGGAGGTGCCATCCATACAGCAGCGCTGAGATGAAGGGAGTCAGCCTGGTCCAAGTTGCGTGCTGTACACGTGCAGCCAAAAACCAGCTAGTCCAGCTGGGACTGCTCTTCACAACCTCCCCACTGGAGGTTATCACCATCTCAGATCTGCTCACTGAGCTACTCATGGGAATGCTGCCTAAGCTGTTGCTCTCAAAAGATGTCCTGCTAGCAAATACCCAAGCATGTGGCTATGCACACCCACGTGGTTCAAATTGCTTGGGATTTTTTTGCAGATAGCCACACCATAAGCAGAGCTAAAGGATCAAAATATTTAGAGAATGTCAGTGATGTGCAACCAGGTGCAGTAATTTCTTCAGCAAGTGGAGGTGCAGCTGGGAAAATGTACGTGTGCACAGACCTGCACATCCCCTCAGCCACTGCTCTCCATCACGTACTCATTACACAGGCAACCTCCTCCTGCTTTAAGCTAACATCAGTGTACTGAGTCATTGCTGCAACAGCATCGTACGCACAGACTGCACTCAGCTGCGTCATCTGCTCTAGATGTGGTCATCTCCAGCAGGGTGGGCAGCAACATCGTACCTTAGCGAGACTGCAAGATTAACCGGTACTTGTCTGTCAGAGCTACTCCCAGCGCTGGATGCGTTTTCCTAGCAGAGCTATAGGTCTCGTATCGTATCTCTGTGCCACTGAAAGGCAGCAAGGCTTTATCTGCAGTCCTTGCTGACAGACACATGCACGCTCTTTCGGAACACCGAGCAGCTGGATGGGAACCAAGCAAACCACGGCTACATGGCTTTCAGTCTGAGCTGTCTCACATCCTCCCAGCTCTGGGCACAGGCAGTGCAAATATATCTGACTGCGAGAGACCGTGCAGGCAGAGAAAGCAGGAGGCAGACAGAGTGGTGCAGCCGTGTTAGTCTCTTAGAAAGCACGTAATGATTCCTGGAATGAGAGTTTTCTGTGAAAAGTGACTCTCTTCACCATGTTCGCCATGCGGTCCCAGTCGACCCTTTTCTACTGCTGCTTTCAAGCTGGAGACAGGCGAACAAATAAACGCATAGTATCTGAAGCTTTGATAAACAACATTGCTTACATTAAAAAAGTTTAGAAAATGGTATCTTTCTCCATTTTTAAATCAGCTCAAATTAAAAAAATAAAATTTATCCTTTCAGTGGAAACTTCTTTGACACATTTAGGTTAATAAGCCCATTTGATAGATGACTTATCACTGACGTTCCCATTTCCTAATCACTTCCTTGTCTCGCAGCCACACTGGCTGAAGACCGATGATAAGCTTCTAATAGCTGCTGCAGCTGCCTTGCTCCTGCCAGCACCAAGCACAGCACCCAGCACTGCACTCACTGGTATTGGGGCTCTGTGCGCTCCCTTTGTGGAGCCGCCACGGCTTGAAACCCAGATGGAAATAGCACCTGCTCCTAAGAACTGGACAGTGGACATTTTCACCCTAGTAATAGCCTCTTATAGTAGAGTGGGGGAGCAATGTCTGCAGTGATGCTTTGCAAAGAACAGAGGTTTTAGAGCAGCGCTTTCTTTGGGGCATGTCTCCGTGGGATGGGTGAAAAGCATCCCAGCCCCACCACTGGCCTTGGAGCTGGAAATGAGCCTCATAGCTCTCTGGCCGGGGAAGGTGTCTGTGCAAGGCCAGCTTGGAACAAGGAGGAGAGCATGCAGGTCATCCTCAGGTGGACTGGCTTAGCTGAGGAGCACTCATGGGTGAGGTGTGGGTGGTCACAGAGCCTCTCTGGAGGGAGCACCAGAAGGCCATGACTCAACTTGTAGCCGCCCCATCAAGCCTCTAGCTCAATGAGCAGCCAAAGCCATGCCCAATAAATACTTGCACATCACAACTACTGTGATGGATGATCCCTGTGAAGGCAGGGTGGGCTGTAGGTGCTCCGCCTGTTATGTCACCCTTCTCGTGGCTTCCTGTTAGGGCAACACAGCTCCTCACCTGCCCTGCCTGAGGTCCTGGGCATGATTTCACACACATTTCCTACAGGCCCTCATTATGAAAGGAAAGAGCTGGTATCACAGGAGAAAATCTGGATTTTGTGGGAATGAGGTCTGCTTTGTTAGAGGCCATCCAGCAGTGGAAAACACAAGTGAGAAAGCTCAGGGAGGTGCTGTGCTGCTGCTCCAGGGTAACGCCAGATCTGAGCCATGCTTCAGTCACCCAAATACACAGGCAAAGATGCAATGCTGGACCAAGTTGCTGCCTCTGGTCGCGGGCTGTGGGAAAGCAGCATTTCCCAGGTCAAAACAAGTACAATCTACTTTAGCTGATGGGAACTGCACCTCCATGAGTGTTTTTCTTGAGGGCTGTATGCAGAAACTCCCTCATTCAGCAGCTTAAGAGACAGAGCTGCTGGAGACCTGTCTGAATCCTGAACGTGCCTGATCCTCACAGCATGTTTTTTCTTGCAGTGTTCATTACACCAGGGACAGAGGCTTTTCATTCAAGCAGCTCTTCATTTAACACATCTTGTTGAATCTGCTCTGGCATCAGAATGGGAGTTTGGGGATGCCCAGTCCCAGAAGAAATGCTGGTGACTGTACTTCATGCCTATATTTGATTTGTTTGCTTTTATTGTGCTTCCCCTTCTACCTTTCCTGCTCAGTCCCAAACAGGGAAGTGGGACACACACCCAAGAGCGCACTCTGAGACAGGGGAGGTCCCTCCCTCAGAGACAGGGCTGTCTCCATGCAGCACATTTGTTTAACTTTCCCATAAAAGAGGTTGACAAAACGAAGCGGGGACTTTTCTTCAGCTTTACTGACAAATGGTCCTGCCTAAAAGAAAATTCAGCATACCCAAACTCAAAAAAACTCTGAGACTTTGCACATAGAATCTGAACACAAGTCTGTCTCATGATTTTCCTGAATGGATTCTGTGTTTTCATTCAACTGAACCAAGCTCACCAGCCTCAAAAGTCACAGTTTCCAACGCATAACTTGGACCCAGCTCCACAGAGGAGAGCACCTCTCTGCGCAGGACTCACCGCGCTGAGCGCAAGCACAGATGGAGAGAGACTTCTGCAAAATGTGGCTACGCTTCAGTTCCTCTCCTGTACCCAAACATTTGGGCCTGTACCTGTTTCCACTTCAATTTTCCTACACCACTTCCCTTACCCAAACGAGCAGATCAAATACTCATGGCCATCTCAGGAAAAGCCCGTATGCGTAAGTCACCCCAGAGCAAGGGTGAAGGTGCTTTTGCAGAGCTGGCGAGGAGGGTTGTCTGGTTTTGGGTATCCACAGTGAGGTTTCAAAGGGGTCTGAGATGCCTGATGCTGGGCCCGTTTCTAACGAGGCCATCTAATATATTTAGAGCTGAGATTATGAAAAACCTCTAAGCTCCTGAAAAAAAGCCATAAGCATCCTCCGAAAATTGAGATAGGTCATGTCACACATGAAAATAATGTCCAGGATGTTCAGCTTGTTCCCTCAGGTGAAAACAGAGTAGAAATCAAAGATGCGTCCAACAGCATCTTGCAAGCAATAGTTGATGTATTTTTTTTAAGGTCACTTGGAGCAAAGAACAATATTAACCTCCTACTCCTCGACCCTTTGCAGAAAAAATATTTACAAAAGTACCTGAATTGTTTGTCTCAGTTTAGTTCCCATCTCCTTTTCCTTCCCATTAAACAGCGAAATTTTACTCATCAGTTTGCAGAGACCATGAGACAACATGACAAACGAGAGCCACGTTGTGCTGTCAAAGAGCTGAGGACGGACCTTTGCTCGCTTTGGTTTGGACAGCATTTATAACACTCCATCTCCTAGTGAAACCTCAGCCTACTTGAATTTTCCTCCACGAGAACCTGGAGCACCACACCGAACAGGCAGCACAGGCTAACCTAAAAATGAGCGGAACAGGAGAAGCTCCCAAAAAAAGAGAAGCATAAGCACTTCTGGTGATACAACAAAGAAATACAGCTCACTCTCTGCTGTAATTTTACCCGTATCGCCTTCACTGGTAATTCCTGGATTATCATTATCTTTGCCACCTCAATGCAAATGAAACAAGGCACATTTTCCTTATTTTAATCTCTTTCTTCACAAGTGTCTTTTTGGCTGGCCAGAAGCTGATGGCTGCAGGTAGGGAAGGGTGCTGCGGAAGGGACTCCTGCAAGCAACAAGTGGGAACAATGGTCCACCTGGCCGCTGCCTGCTTCTCCAAGGTCATCCTGTTCGCTAGTGGAGCATCACCACGCTGCCGCTGTCCTGCCACTCTCATTTTGAGATATGTTGCCATGGCACCAGCATACAAATTGATTCTTGACTCTGTCCCGCAAATCCTTCCCGGCAGAGCTGGGCCTGGACCTGCAACCTTGGCTATTTTTAGCCATGTGCTGCATAATGCAGAAGTTGATCACCCTCTGCACACCTTCATTAGTCAGCCATTTCCAGGTGCTCAGTGGAAGGAGCAGGGAGCCAGAGACAGGAGAAACGCTGGAATCAAATGCTGAGTGAGGGCAGCCACTTGCTGTGCCTTTTGGTAAAGAACTTTGTCTCAGTTTCATCTCAAATCCACCATATTGGAGCTTGATGGAAAGGGACCTCTGTTCCCTGTGAACTGGAGGGACACAGACCCATCAGCCTCCTTCCCTGAAGCACTCACACTGCCCAAAACACCCAGGCACCATGTCAGGAAGCCCTCATTCCCCTACTTGCTCCCATCCCATGACCAGCTCTCCAACCCTACCTTGCATTTGCAGCCCTGGCAGGGGTGGGCCAGGGCAGGAGGTGCTGAAAGCTGATTGAGGTCCTTGATCAGGGACCATGAGGGGTGCTCCCAGTCACCCAAGTTTTCCCTCCCTATGCTAACCTCAAACTAGCAGTGCAATCAGGTCACATCATGCTGATCCAGCCAGAAATCAGGTGACATCATCAACCCCTACAGTGTCTGAAGCTGCGGGGAAGGCGATAGCACTTTGGATGCTATTAGAAAGGTGTCTCATGTCAGTCTTTAGGAAGAGCTGAAATGCATTGGAGATTACCAAACCAGGAGCGCTGTGTGACAAAGGCTTAGGCTGTGCTGGAGGGGTCAGACATGCCTGACCTGGTATGTAGACTGCCAACCTACTGAAGCAGCAAACCTTGTTATTAAAAATAATGCAGAATACAGGTTCTTTTCCACATGACAAAATGAAAACTATGTTACAGACTCATAAATGTCTATACTGTGCAATGATATACTTGAGTTTTCTTTTAAGCTTATTGAGGGCTAAGGGCAAACCTGTCACTTCCTGGGTACTCCTGTCCAAACACAATGAGGTACATGGGCAACCCGCAGGCAGCCTCCATCCTCAATTCACTGGTGTGAACCAAGCTCAAGAGCATCTTCTTCAGCAGCAGAGCCAGGCTCTGGGCTGGCAAACCCACAGAGCTTGGAGGTGCTCTGGTTGAAAGGGGTGGTGTGATGCATCAGGAAACCACTGACCATACTCTGGCTCTGGGCTCGGATGTGCCTGGAGCAGAGGGGCTGAGGTTATTGCACAGACTTCTCTCCCCATCACTCAGAAAAAAAAAAAAAAGCCAGCTGGGAAGATAAAGCCAGTGTGATCAAGCAACTGCTGGAGAGAAAACACCAAGACCAGAGCCGCCCAGAGATTCCCTCCGGTGCCTCCCAGACAGCAAAGTGGCACTGGGGCATCCCCAAGACAGATGTGCTGTTCCCGCTTGTCCCGTCCCTGCTAAGGACAGCCAACTTGCAAGAAAAAAAAACCCAAAACCAAAGCCATGGCTGTGTACAGTGCTTGCGAAATTAAGTATTGCTGGCTGAATCCTTGTGAAAGGTCTGACACTGAGACAGGTTTTAGAGGATGCCCTCATGTGAGAGGGGTTGCACTATTTCTGGTGTGTAAAGGGTGTAACTCCACAAAAACCCAGGAGCTGGGTTGATTCACACCAGCTGCAGAGCGGATTACTGAGAAGCAGTGCTGCCTCACTCCATATTTTTCTTATTTTGTATGTCAGGGAAATAAATCAAGGCCATGTGAGGCTCTGAGCCAAATCGCTCACTGTGGTTTAGGAAACGTGTACAAATGCAGGCAAGTGTGATTACATGAGGGACCAGTTTCCTCTCTGAATGGAACCAGTAGGTCAAAGATGGTACCAAAAAAACTCCATCAAACTTGAAATGAGCTGTTATGGATGAACCTGCTGCTAAAAGGAGCTTCCTCCCAAGCAGTGGTTTGTACCCTGGTGTTCACAAGTTCATATCACCTGCAATATGTTTTGGTTGGGTTTGGTTTTTTAGCCTAATGAGTGCTGTGCTTCCTCCCCATGCTCAGAAAGCCATGCAGGGGGTGACAGGGTTAAACTACTAAAGCAGGGTGACAGCCATGCTAGGAGCTGGGAAGAAGGGGGTGGCTCAGCTTGAACCGGGCAGGAATATCTACATTAGCACAGAAAGTGGGAGCTGTAGAGCAAGATCATTTCACATGAATATCTCATCAGATGTTGCTAGCAGCACTGGAGGACTTCCAGGTGCTGCAAAAGGACCACAACCAGATTGATGACACCCACCAGCAG
>NW_010399560.1:38525-41762 GCF_000710305.1 Buceros rhinoceros silvestris
CAGTAATTCCCATCCGCAGCAGCTTCCCACTCACAAGGCCATGCCAGCATGGGAGTTTCCCCATCATTTCCCCAGCCCTCATGGCCCGCAGCTGAATCAGTGACCTGGTGAGGAGAAACATCATTGCCTGAGCACCCCAGCATGTCCCTACCTTCAGTATCCCAGCTTGGCATTCAACAGGGGCATCCTCAGCCACCTTTCCCAGCCCTCCTGCTCAGAGGGAGCTGGAGAGGTGGAGCCTGATGGCAAAGGAGGTCCAGGAGTCAAATTAAGGCAGCTGAAAGAAATTGGACCACAGCCTTCACCATCGCATGCTGGGATTGTTTGTTTATCTTCTTGCTTCCTCTATTAAACAACTCATCCCAGCTGGGTCATAAGAAAAGAAACAATAGCCATATATTTTTAGGATCTATCTGTGAATCACTGATGACCAGTTTTTCCATTTTGTCACCCAGACCACTTTGTTTTAGTAAGAGACCCTGCAAAGCAGTTTAAACCACGAGTGTGCAGGGGAGGGGTAGTCCCGGCAATCAGGGATTCTCCCAAGCACCCAACAGCCCCAGCCCTGCCTGGTGGCATCGCATTTGTGCTAATTCCAAGAAATGAGGCACCACAGGGATCTCTGCTCGAAGGTTGCCACAGACCACGAGGGGCGAGCGCTTGGTGCCACAAGCAAGCCCCCTGCTCATTAAGACCTGCAAGTTAACGATGCAAATCCACAGCCTAAGTATAGCGTGTGACAGAAAGTCTTGGTTTTAATACAGTAATACGGTATCTCAGGGGACTGTCAGAGGCAGGAACAGCCCAGCCATGATATACAGATGCACGTTCAAAGGTACAGCAAGAGGAAAGAGCAGCTTTTTGGCCCCTTTGGTCCCCTGGGGCCTGCAGCTTACATGCACCACTGGATAACCACAGCGCTGCCATGGGGTCTTTGCCAAGGCAGAAAGAAAGCAAAGATGCCACAAAAGCAAAACGTGCTTCACCTCCACCACCTCAGCCAGTAGCAACATCAGGGAAGAAATTAGGGGTGGGTTTCAAAAGCCCTTAGTGAATTAGAAGGACAAGTTCTGCTGCCTGTGAAACACTCACTAGTGAAGGAGAATAATTTCTCCTTAAGAAAGTGAGAAAAAGGTCACAGATTCCCTCCTCCCCAATCTCTTCCACTAAGTCTCCTCTGAAGCAGTGGCTCCCAGTGAACTGCATTTAGCCCAGAGAGCTCCTTTTCAGTAGCGGTTTCTTTTCTCAAGTTCCTCGATGAGGTAGTGTAGGTGCAGAGAGGTGAAGAGATGTGTCTCAGCTTGCATGGAATATCACGGGAAATTCTGCCTGCTTGTCCTTAATCATAACTCTGTCAGCAATCATCTAGGGTTCTAACCTGGCTTTCTTGTTAGCCCTGGGGAGTCTCCGTCCTGTGGTTTTCCCAAGGCTATCTCACCCTCCTTACTACCTCCTGCTGAGGTCTTTAATAAAGGTGCTTAATCTTTTCCATGCTTAAGGGCAGGTCTTGGGTGCTCATCTCGCCCCAGCCCTCTCCCACTTTGCATAGCACTGATTCATACGAAATGCAGACACATCCCTTATTTCACATGAATCATTCCTTTTTCAACCCATGTTCCCCAACGATAATGTTTCTGTGGAGCAGTTCTATTCTATTAGCCCACAAAAAGCTCCATGACTCAAGCCTTTCCCAGATAATCTAGTGTGTTTCTCGAAGGAAGCTTTTTCCACAGCACTGCCTTATAATAAATCCGTTTCCTTTCTAAAATGCAGGGGTGGAAGGATGCTGGGGAAATGAGTCTACCAGCGAATGGATGGACTTGTGCAGTCATTTCCCAACAGCTTACACTCAGTAATTAACATTTCTGAGGACTTGCGTGCATAAGAGAGCAGACAAAGCCTATAAAAGCGGGTTTCTTCTTTCCTATATGCACACGGGTGCTGTGCAGGGAAGAGCGCCCATCTTTGTGGCTCTGTACGCGCGCACATCCACGTACGCGCATGCAAAGGTACAGATGGTATCGGCCACAGCTCACCCAGCCTCCCTGCTGCTGCCAAGCTCACCTATCCCAGTGTACGCCAGCCAGCGTTACAGAGGGTGTCATCCCCAGGGTTTCTGTCATAGCCCCTAGTCAGGAGCGAGGGAAACCAAGCAGAATCACATCAGCTTGCACCTCCCAAAATGGGGGCATCCCATTGCAGCACCGCAGGGAGTCAGGGAGAAAGCGAATCCACCCTCTGCAACTTTAAAAAAAAAAACAACCAAACACAAAATCCAAACCACCACCCCCACACACATACGCTCAGAAATATTTACTCTTCTTAAATTTTCCATTCTGGACCTTGGCCAGGAGGTAGATTTCTTATTTTGGAAAGACTGAGCAAATTTCAGCAAGTGTAAGGGAAATATTGCACTTTCCCCATCTCCATAGCACAAATTGTGAAAGAGTTACTCTTGGAAAGCAGGAAAGGAAATACTTTTATGTCAGGAGCAAGTCCTTAATGCCCCTTTAGAGACAATATCCTTGCACAGCCTTGAAAGAGCAGCTCTGGAGAGTGGCGAGCGCTGCTGCCATGGTTTGCAGGTCACCCCGTCCTGCTGCCGGCTCCAGGGGGACGGTTGGTGTGCACCCAGAGGTCCTAGGCACACATCAGACCTCCTCTTAGCTGATCAGAACAGCCAAGCCACTCTCCAAGCTTCTAGTAAACCCCTGAAGCAGAAAGGGTAAATGAGCTCCTAATATGCAGGAGGTGGGGGGACGGAGGAAAAGCTGGGCTTGATTTTATCCAGCCCATCCTGATTGCGGTGGGTGACGAGGTTTGCGATTTGAAAAGGAGACTGAAAAGGTGGCAATAGCCCAGAAGCTGTAAAGGGAGGCAGAACCCTGAGGGGCACAGGTGAACCCAGGAGGTGGTTTGGTTACAGCTTGTCTGCTCTCACGGAGACACCCCGGGACTCTCTAATGCAGCACGGAAACGTGGCCACAGTTAAAGGACAGAAGATCTGAGCAGTGTTCCTAGTTGGCTTTAAGGTGCCTGAAAGGAGCCCTGATCTTTTCTAGACAGTAGAAAAACACCCGGCAGCTTTCGTGCTGAAGCTCCCTGGCGCACAGTGCGCTGAGCCACACCGCGTGGCCAGGGTGCACTCAGGAGACCAAACCCACCGAGAGGTCTTCTGCAGAGCAAAGCCTGCTCGTTTCCAGCAGCACGGAAGGGGAAGGTGCTCAGAGGCTGCTG
>NW_010399560.1:41875-64965 GCF_000710305.1 Buceros rhinoceros silvestris
CCAGAACATGTAAAAACCTCTACTTAAATACAGCATAGTCGGTGGGGGTGAGAGCAAAAAAAAAAAAAAATTAAATTAAAAATAACTCCCCCTCCCTCACATGGAAACTGAGACTGCAGGTTACCAGGTTTTAAGCATTTCCATAGTCTTTAGCATGTACTGCCCTGCTATTCCCAGCCTTCAGGGTCTTTAATGAGCAACGTCTCTGCCACACACAGGTAGCAGAGAGCCTGTCCCTGTCCAAGAGATGCCATGCATCTGCTGGGCACCATGTTCTCTTTGATCTTGGGGAGCTAGAAAGAATTCAGAAACCAAATCTCTTTTCCTGAATCCCCACAGAAGCGCCAAGCCCTGAGCTTTTCACATACAGCCCTGCCACAACACAAATGCCTACAGCCCAGAGACCCACACCTCCTCCAAGCGAGGAGGTTGAGACCCCTCCTGGGTCCAGGATTTTGCCATCAGGTGAAGCAAAGCCCGTTGTCTCCCCACCCCACCCCCACTTTTGTGGGGTGCCCCTATGCCGAGGGTATCTCACTGCCTAGCCTCCTGAGCCGCCAACATGGAGAAGAGCCCAAGTCCAAGGTGTCCTATAAAATCACCCTCCTGTCCTGAGCCAGTCCAGCTCCTTCTACAGGAATGCTCTCACCTTAGGAAACCTCGCTCCATCTTTTCAGCTAAGACTGGCCGGTGCCTTTTTTATACTTTTTTTTTTCCCCTCCCCCTCTGCAAACATTCATTTTTATGAGCTTCTTGTTGAGATCATAAAGTACCGGGTTGGAAGACTATAAATTCACAGGGAGGTATTCTTTGAAGGGAGCTTTTCTTCTTACAATTAAAATAACAACCAGAATAAAAAAAAAAAAAAGAGGGAAAACAATGCCCATCCCTCCCTCTCTTGCAAACAACCTTCTATTTTGTAGCGCAACATCTAAGCAGGGATCTGGGCTCCTGCATATCATCTTGCCTCTCAGATCTAATTAGAGCATGTTTTTGAAGCCTAGGAATTGCAGGTAGAGGTGAGCTGCCACCAGCCCTGGCATTTGGTCTCAGGCCTGAGGAAAGCAATTTGTCCTGGAGTTTTGCAGGAATAACAGTTGTCTGTTCATGCTGGGTCAAATTTCCTACCACACTTCTGTCAGGAAGCCCAAGGCAGTCAGCTGGAGCTGACACTGCCTTGCTGCAGCTTTTCCTCAGAAGCCTAGAAACACTTCACAGAGAGATCACCATGAGGCTGTCAGAGGGAATGCTCAAAAGCCCAGCAGTCTGGCCCTCCACGCAGGGTGATATCATCTCACACGTCCCCCCCAAAGACACAGACTTGATCTGATGTGGTGCTACAACCACCACACATTCATTGCAGGACGCCCTGGGATGTCCTGCACACTTCAAGAGCATCATCGGTTTTGCAGGTGGAGAAACTGAGACATGGGCGCTGTGTCAGGACTCACCTAGTGGCAGTCAAACCAGAGCTGCTTCCATCTCTGCTGTGCTCCAGACCACTGGCTCTTGGGCAACCCAGGGCTGCCATTCACCCCCGATGGGCTTCATTCAAAGAAATCACACCCTGCCCATAGCATGGGAAGAGCTGCGGGCACACAACTGACCCTCTAGGTAAGAGGCACTGCTGGGATTTGGGACACTGTTAACAACATTCAACCTTGCAGGCTTTATTCAGGCAAACCTTCAGCTGAGAGGCATTCCTAAAGTGCAGCCTTAATTGGCTTATTCAAGATTAACTAGACCAGCTGCCTGGGCCAGCTGAGTCAGCAAGGGAGCACAGGGGGTTTTTCCCCCTCAACTTCAAACAGGCTGTAAGGGAGCGAGTCCCATCCACTTCAGGGCCTTGCAAGCCTTGACTCGGCTCCAGATAACTCCAAGCCCCCGCTGATGGCAGAGGAGCTGCAGCTGAAGCTGCTACTGTAAAATGCCTCATCACTGCTGTAGGCTCTGGCTCATCCACTTCAGCAGGGAACCGAGGCGAGGGGTGCCTGGCTGCCAGCCCCCTGCCCTTGGGCATCTCCCCCACAGCACTGACCGCTCCCTGCCTGTGGATCAAAGAAGGGATTTGCAAATGGCAGGTCTGAGGGCAAGATTTCTGCCAGGCAGATCAGATCCCCTGCTCCCCCATTATCGCTGCTTCTTTTAAAAGCAACAATTGTGTGCGAGGAGGAGGAGGAGGTCACATGAAGGATGCCTGAAATTCTTTCCAAACCACAGCCATTTCTGACCCATCACAAATTTCCCTGCTTACTCTGGCCTGTGAACTCTGGAAAATGCAATTAAAAGAGAAAAAGCAGAGGCCTGAAACCTCTGATTCAGGCGGGGTCTCTGACATTCATTAATGAGGCCAGCCTTACACGATGCTGATTCAATAGCAGCGACTGTCTGCTTCCAGCCCTGGTTCATCAAAAGTTCATCAGCCCTCCCTTCCGACAGACGCCCGCCCAAAATTCGTACTGCCTTCCCAGAAGTTAAGGGAGCAGCTTATTTAATGATTTAAAGTGTCTGAAACTGCCATTTCCTGGACCGATAATGGAGATGATCGACACTTTAGGTACATGCACTTTTATTTATATGTGTATTTATGCATATACTGTAACTTCCCCCTTATAGCAACTTCTTGCTATAGCTGGATGCACCATGCACCACCCACCACCCAAAGCCTGGCTGCCCTGGAGAGGGGACAGCAGGCAGCTCTGAGTCCCACCCTTGCGGGGGCCAGCCTTTTGGAGAGGGCACGGGACAAGCTGACAGTGTCACCAGAGCCGAGCCAGCAACTGCTGGTGGGCATATTGTCCTTCTCCCTCCGCCCACGTGCCAGCAAGCAGATCCCAACACCGCCTCACTGATTTGTTATTTGATATTTGGTTCCCCCCCGCCCCAGACACACAGCCGCAGACACAGAGCCGCCTCTGAACCAGTTGTTTTTAACTGTGGAGCTCAGTGGTGGCAGCGGTGGAAGGCAGTGGCAAGATGAGACGGAGGGGGCTGGATGGCTTTGGCACATTCAGTGGTGGCCTTGGACTGATGATGAGTCTGGGCGAGAGGAGATGGAGGGGGATGAATGGCTTTGGTGTGTTCAGCGGTGGCCCCAAAATAGTAGTTAAAATATTGTAAAATGAAATGAAGTCCTTGAGCTAAAACAGAGGGGCTGCACACCTTGGAACGGGTGGTGTTTATTGCGAGCAGTCCGCCTGTACCAGGGCATTAGCCTCCTTCCCCAGGAAACGCCCCCTACCCAGTGGGTCCCCAGACATCCAGGGCCTCTCTGAAGACACATTGCTGCTGCAGGTCACGCTGTACAAACCTCACCGCCTGATCCCCAAGGTAACGATATCATCCTCTCTTTAATACCATTAAGCAAAACTACCTGCATGGGCCACCTGCGTAATCAGAGAATCTCCTCCTGCCACGCGACAGGGTGTCTCCTTCCAGCCTGCACCCACCACCGGGGCAGGACAGGGACAGTCCCAGGAATGAGAACGCTGTTGCTCTGGGCTGCGGGTTGCTCCAGCTGCTGGCAAAGTAGAGTGGAGCCTCATCTGCCCAGGGTTTGCGAAGGTCTTTGGCAATGCGGGGGCTGATACACCTCTCCCCGAATCCATGCGATGGCACCCAGACCTGCCCGCTGCTGTGAAGATGGGCTGGATAATTTCTCCAATGGGCTTCATTTTGGGGGGTGGAATCCACCAGGAGAAGCTGGGCGATTCCTCTCTGCATTTCCATGCATAAGAGCGTGCCTGGCTACCTGTGCCAGCACACTCCTCTACAGAGGGACCTGCCTCTCACCACAGGGCCCTGCCTCTCACCACAGGGTGGTATTTTCTCCCTGAAGAGTCTGAAATGTATCCTTCTGGACACGAGATGTTTTGTTGCTTTCAGCTGGAAATAACCAAGACGAGAAAGCACAGTATAGCTGGGACGAGACCCTACGACTAACCCTGATATTTGGTTTCCACAACACAGAAATCCAGAAGCCCAACAATTATAACCAACAGCAATATTGTTTCCTTCAAGATTTGGTCCAGTACAAGGCTAAAATATTGTGGGAAGAATTTATTTTTAAGTTTTCCACCACACCAAAATTATAGAGCTTTTAAAAACCACCACGCCCAAAAAAAAGTTCAATATTTCCATACTTCTCTATATTTCAAAGCACAGAATTAAGAGAAAACTGTCACAGATTTGAAAAATAGAAACTTACTCAACTTGGCTGGTTTCTACCCCAAGCTCTCAGAGCAGTTTTTAAAGGGGATTAAGCAACAACCTCCATTTTTCAGCTGGAGGAACTGAACCATATTTCAGATAAGTGTTTGAAAGCCAGTCAAGCAAAGGCAGTAGCAGCGTTGGAAAAGCCATCCACACCTCCCGACTTCTCCATAGATTTGCCACCCAGGGACTAAACAGGAAAAAAAGACCTCAAACCAGTCATGAGGGAATGCAGAAAGTGCAGATGAGATGCCAATTAAAAAGATACTAAACTGTACCTGCCACAACGTGCACAGTTAAGGCAATTAATTCCTTTCACGGACAGAAAAAAAGGGGATTTGAAGCCTGTGGCTTTGCTGGCAGATTCCTCGCCATGACCTGCAAGTGCGAAAAGGTGGCATTGCTCTGCCTGGCTCGGTGGCCTGGGGAGCAGGAGGTACTGGCAGTGCTGCCTAGGTCTGCACGGAGGAGGCTACGTGGGCTTAAACACTGCATCGAGGATAGGGCTGAGGTCAGGGGAGCTTTTGATCTTAATTTGACTGGGGTTTTTTTGAAAAGTGTTGTGTTCAAATTCCAGTTGCAGCTTTTTAGCTGCAAGAAATTTTCGCTCCCAACCCGACAGAGAACACATCACCTGTGGGGGTGGGGAATCATAAAAACGCAGGGAGAAAACTTACCGTGGCGGTTCAGGCCGAACATCCATGTGTAACCAGGATTTTCAAACTCAGGTTGTGGTTTCCCACTTCACGGCATTTCTCTGAGCAGTTTGAGTGTCTTTAAAAAGGGTCCCCTGAGTTGCAAGGAACACTAATTTGTATTTAAAAGTGATTTCCCATGTGCCACCGGAGGGCTGTTGGGGCAGGAGTGGCTGTCAGGAAGGCTACAGCCTCCCAGTTACAATCTCTAGGAACTCAGGGTTTGGTTATTCAGGCCCATTGCATGGGAAGCCACTTGCTAGACATCCATCCCTCTTAAGATGTTCGGGGCTTGCTGCCCATCCAGCCCCATAATTTAGCTGACCTAGGAAAGATCTAGTGCTAGGGCCAGCCAGCATTTGCCACCGCAGGGCAGGGATGCCCACCACAGCAGCACCATGGGAAACATCACTCCACACACACCCCTCCAGGGCTAAGGTATGTAGTTGGAACTGTAAAAAACAAAGAAATAGCCCCAACAATTCTGAAGCACTCGGTTATGTTTTCATTTACACCATCTTGGCTTTTTTTTTTTTTTAAACACATTTCTGTCTACAGCCATAATTGGATTTGCTGGGCCTAACAGCTGAGTGCCAATCGTGTTTCCATGGAGAAAACAGCAGGTCCTGCTCATTCTCATGTGTACTCTTAGCTCCAGCTTCCTTGGAGGCACTGCCTTTGCCGCTGCTTCAGAAGCACCCTCTCACCAAGGACAGGAGTCCCAGGGAAATAATCAGGAACATAGAGAAATAATCAGGAACATGGAGACATGGTGTGCTCACAGCATCCCTACAGCCTGGTACATGGGTTTAAGGCATTTCCTTTGCAAGCCCTGCCAGGAGCGGACAGCACAGAGCTCCAAAAAGCAGAGCATCCTGAGGAGACCAATCCTCCCCAGCTCTGCTTGAACCCCTCTTCAGCACCGAAAGGGGCCTTTTGTGGTAGAAAACGTAAACCAGGTGTTCAAGGGCTCACAGGAGCTGACAGCAGGGAGTGTAAACTCCTTTCTCCTTGGTCTGGGCACCTCACTGTTCCCTGCTGTGGGAATTAGTGGGAAAAGCTCACTGCAACCTCCATGCAAGTAGCACGTAACCTCCTCAGAGCCCTCTCGGCATGCATGTTCATGTGCAGCATCGTACAAGGGAAGCTGCCCTTCATCTTTCAGGTGGTGCTGCCAGACAGCCACAGACAGGCCCACTCCCTGCTTTAATGCCTCATTGTTAACAAAATTGGGCTTTGGGAATCGTGAGGGGGCTTGCTGACATCCGCAGCCTGGGTCTGCTCCATGCTGTCTCAGGAAGCTGCTCTTCACGGACCTGTGCCACCCCATGCTCCGGAGAGCATCGTATGGAACGCACGGGGCTTCGATGCCTGTCCACAGGGACCGGGGCTGGCAAAACAAGTGCAGCCTGCTAGGGGCAGCTCTTGGCTGCACTGCAGCAGGTGTCCTCCCTCTGTGTAGGCTTCCTTCAGCTCCCAGCTTCCTTAGGGCCCCCTGGCACCATTACTGCCAGTGCACTGATCTGTAAGCCACAGCCAGCCGAGCTTTCTACTGAGAGCTGCTTATAAACCCCCCACTCCCCAAGTTTGTCAGATCCCAAAGGGGTCTTGTAGGCAAGCGTTGGTGGCTGTGGCACAGGTGGAGGAGGAGAAGGCACCTTCCTGCCCCTGCTGGCAGTCTGCAGGGCGATTCGTCCGGGGTTTGACCAAAGCCACAGCACAGCCATTGTCCCGTGGTCTCAGGCATCTTGTCCCCCACCACCTCTCCTTTTGCTGGCAGTCGTCGCCTCCCGAGCCTCCTTTGCTGCCTGGCTGTGCAACCGCTGCTACGAATGCCAGGCAAAGGGTGTAATCAATGGTAAGCAGGCTGCGTTTTAATTACCCTTTATATAATGCAAACGTGACTGTATTAATAATCCTTGCAAGCATGCGACCGCCTTACACAATGTTTAATTACTCAGGGAGCTCAGCATTTTCCATTGTTATACAGTTTGCTTTATTCTTTTTTATTTCGCTGGGCTGTCAGGCCCTGCAACACAAAGAGAAATACTTTCTGCAACTTCATCTGAGCCGGGCGTCTGAAAGCTTTGTACCTGCTCCAAGACCATCATGTTCCCATCCCTTTATTTCCTCAGAGCAGGAAGCCGGAACACCACCCAAACACATGTCATTATTAGCAAGAGCATATGCACAGGGTAACTTTACCTCAGAAAAAAACCCACCTTTACGTGGAAAGGGTTATTTCCGAGGAGCTGTCTATATTACAGCGATAAAAGATGAGACTAATGGGTGCTTGACACACTGCATGGGGACGGACCCAGCAAAGCACTTAAGAAAGGGAATAAAGCTCTTAAGCCCATTTTCCCATTGACTGGAGCTTACCTTTTATTAAGCACTAAACATGAGCACATGGGTGTTTGCGGAAAGGAGAATTAGGCTCTGACGTGACATCCTCGATCAATCGGATTTTTCCAGTGGCTTCAGCAGCAGCAGCAGAAAAAATAGCTACTCATCAGCCCCTACTGGAAGTCCTCATTTCATGGCGACTGGCAAGCTAAAAAGCCTCCGTGGGACAACAAGCAGAACTCCTATGCCCTCTTGTACGTCATACCATCAATAGTACTTTGGTGCTCCTGAAGTTTCTTTGTCATCCAGGTGGCTCCATTTCATTCCCCATTCCCCATTGCAAAGTCGTGATGGACGACTGCATGTGATCCTTTGCAAGTCATGCCAACACACCAGACCTCCCTGGGGTGTGCTGTAATGCTTGCAGGGCTGCTGAGATATCGGATATAATAATAAAGAATATAAATAATAATATAATAATAAAATACTGCTTGATCACATCTTTATAGACCATTCAATTGGTCATCAAAAAACAACGGATCATACTTATTTTGCAAATTTAGTGCTGAGAAAAAGGCAGGAAAAAGCAATAAACAAGGTGTTCTTTTCTCGAAATGGGGTTCCCTCCAGTGCTGCTTGATCCATGGCCAAGCCTCCTGCTCCTATGGGTGTGGACAGATATCCGTAGGGAGACCTCAAGCAGAGCTACCTCGAAACGTATCCAAACTTTCAGACCCACTGATAAAGGGACTTTCTTGAATTTCTCCCTCCCTAAAAGTCTCCTACAACTGTTTTTTCATACATCTACCAATGCCATTAAAAGAAAGTCCTAGCTGGAAAAATGGTCATAGAAAAATTAAAACACTACTTTTCTGGGTCCAGTTATGCTCTTGGTTTGCACTGGCACCAGAGACTTCATCAATACCACTGCTGATGTGTGTCTGCAGGATTGCAGCTGAATCAAGGTTATTAATAAAGAAATAAATAGATAGATATTGAGAAGCAAAATTCTGTATTTAAAGCATTTGTGGAATCTCCCCACCCCCCCAAAGCTTTTATATACAATTAGCTCTCCTAAGGTCTCTGTTGGGGATCGTGTCATTAAATAACAGCTCAACACTGAGTTACAGAAGCAGGTCTATAAAACATTAAAAGGCACATTAAATGAGGTGTGGAAATAAACTAGGTCAGTTGGGGAATAGGGATTTCTGGTCTCTGGAAGGGTACGCATCTCTCTCCAAGGGACCTGACAACAAGCACAGATATGTAGGAGCTGCCTTGCTGGCTCAGGCTGCTGGTCCTTTTCCTTCCCTACCTTGGCCTGGCAGTCAGCACTGCTAGATGTTTCACCGCACAACCCTCACAGAACAACCTTCCTGAGACAGAACTTCTCATGAGTTAAGACTGCCACAGGGTCTAAGGACTTACGGCTCTCTGAAAACTCTTTAAAAAAAAAAAAAGTTTTTCCTGTAGATGTCTTGGTGCACATTTTCCCTGCTTGACCTCACTTTTGTTTTATGGCAGCAAGTTCCATGTATATTAGGTAGGGGAAAAAATTGGTTTCCTTAAATGAGTTTTGAAATTGTACCTTTTCTGCTCTTTTTAGTGTTCAAGAGCTTAGTGTGATACAAGTAGGAGAGGAAAACAGAGAAGGAGATGCAGGGAAGTAGGAGAAGAACAGTAAGCGATGCTGTAGTACAAAGTGTTAAGAAGATTCTTGCATATACACTCAGAAGAGATTTTAACCTGGAGCTAAATCACAGCGTCTGTGTTCTCATGCCCCCAGTTGCAAAAAGACAAAGTAAAATTGAGAAGAGGGCAGAAGCAGGCCACAAAAGCAGCTCCAGAGCTGGAGAAGATGCCTACAGGGCAGCATCCAGAGAGCCATGTATCTTACTGAGATGGTGGATTCAATTACAGCGCACGAGCACATAACTCCAGGCACTAAAAGGCTCTGCCAGAAAAAGGGAGAACAAAAAGTAAAAGCTGTAGACCCAAACTGGATAAACTAAGTTAGGGACACAGCAAGAGTGCAAGTTTGAGAGTCAGAGGCAAACGTCAGAGGAAACGGCAGAGTCTCCATCTTTTGAGATGGTCAAAGCCAGCTTGGATAGCTGCCTGGAAGACGTGTTTCACCCAAAACACAAGCTAACAGGCTCAGTGCATGAGTGCGGAGGTGTGGTTGCATGGCCTCAAACATGGGGACGGTGAGACTGTCTGTGCCTTCTCACCCTGTGCTCTGCAGATAGTGTATAGCAGACTGTAGGGAGTCAGTTCAGTACAAATCCCATCCTCAAAAGGCACGTCTGCCTCAAAACTGCAGCGCTGGAGAAACCACCAAGCTGCAGCTATCAAAAGAGGATTGATTTCATGGATAAGGGTGTGGAAAGGAAACAGAAACACCGCCAGGAATGTGTCATGGAGCAAGGGCTGGGGACAGATGACTGCACCTCAACCCTTCACGCAGGAGAAGAAAGCAGGTGGTTTTCAGAAGGAGTTTCTTTGCTATAAAGCTTCAGCAGAGCTGGTGGTGAGTAGCAGGGAGGAAGGCTTGTTGATGAGGAAGGACTGCCCTGGCCAGTCACACACCCTTTGCCTTGGCACGCTCATCTGCAGCATTGCAACACCACTCACCCGTCTCCCAGGATACTGGGAGACTTCATTGACTTCAGCACAACCCTCTGCTTTAGGAAGGGGTTGGTTAGATTGGTGCCCTACCAACAGAAGCATTGATTAAAACCATTAACTCCCAAACTGTAGTTAATATGTAACAGACGCTACATGGGCTCCTTGCAGTCCTGAGCCACCAGAGTGGTCAGGGTTAGCTCTGTGCCACTGCTGGATTGACATGAGCGCTGGGCTTCATCCCTGGGGAAAGAAGAACAACACAGCCCTCACCCACAGCCCTCAGAAATCATGCAGATGCAAAATACCATTTTCATTCAAGAATGCAGAGAAGGAAACTCACGGCACAGCCCTCACCCCTTGGATGAGCAAGGAAGTCCAAGTCTAGTGAGCTCTGCCTTCTCCTTTAATTAGTATTAGGCATGAAAATGGTTTCCTGCTTCCATAGCTTTTCCTGATATGGTAATTAATGTGCCCCCCTGCAGAAGGAGTATCGCCATTGCCTGGAGAGAGCTGGGCTTCCAAGGAAGTGCTAATTAGTTCCTATTTGAGAAATCTGGTTGAAGCAAGTGAGCAGGTGTTGCTAGAAATTGGAAATAATCTGTACAAACGTGTTCTTTCCTATGTGACAGCAGAGCTAATTACACCTCCTTGGGTCACCACTCCATTTTACAGAGTATCTTTCTGTTGAAAGTATATTGCCACCTGGCACCAGCTGCCAGATGAAACACTTTAGCACTCAGTGTCAGTGGTGAATTAACTCTTTCTCCCATCACGGCTTGAGAGGACGGATAGTGCTAGCCCGCTTGCTTCAAGGACAGGGAAAACATCTCACATCTCCCTTTGGGCTCATGGAGCACCATGCAGTGAACCCTGCCTTGTGCTCTGCTGTACCATCATCAGCAAGTTTCGATCTTGCTTGGTGTCAGCATTGAACGGGTTTATAGATGGTTATGTGCTACGCCCCACTTTCATGGTGCGCAATCAAAGCTTTGCAACCTCCTGGAAAACCAAAAGGGCCCCTGGGGGAAAGCCATGACTGAGCTGCCCAGAGGGGACCGTTCCGCAGCAGCAGCAGAAGCGATCACAATGCTAATCGTTGTTCACAGAAGACGTTTGGCATACAGGCTTTTGCAGGTGCCACCGTCTTGTTGCTGATCTCAGACCAGTGTGAGGTGTCTGTGCACATCTGCAAAGCTGGAATCAAGAGAAATGGGAAACGATCACTCGGCACAAGCCAGCACGGAAGGAAACCAGCCAGCTGTGTGTTGACTTGAACAGGGAGAATTTCCTACGCACCCTCCCAGAACAAAGGTATCTCTGCATTCCTTAACAAGTGTCACGCAGTCTTAACTCCTGGTTTGCACCACATCCATAGGAAGAGACGGGGCCCAACGCAGACTGCACGGACGGAGACATCTGTGAGACACTGTGTGACCCGGGAGACGTGCACAACCCCTGAGCCTTGGTCTGCTGTTGTGAAGGGATGCATTGGCAACACCTGGGAAAAGAGAACACAAACACCACGACTACATTTGTGAGCAAAAGGCTGTTTCTAGGGTGCCTGCTGAGGCAATGAGACGTGCTCTCCTTGCAGGAAGAGTATGTTGGCACACCCTGGCTGAGGCTCTGCTACAGCCATGTGCCTCCTGCCTTTTATACCAGGACAAGGATGTACCTGCAGCCCAGGATTCGTTCCTGCCAGTAAGCCATTCCAGCCCTTCCACCTGGTCTATACAGAATAAAAAATGAGGACAGATGCAGTACTGAGGATGTGATAAATCAGCTGGGTGCAGACAGAACATGCTCCTGACAGCAGGCTGGCCGTGGGACATTTCAGTCCCAAAGTGAAATGCAAGCACTGATAGCCCAGGTACCCAACAGGTCTGAGAAACAGAGACAAAGTCTCAATATATTGCAGGATAATGTGGATTTTGCCTCTGTCACAGCTTCAGTCACAGCGCAGGCTGAGCAGGTGAGAGCTCTCGGTGAAACGCCACCTACATTAGCCAGCCCTGAGAGCTTTGACAGAAAGTCCCTTCTCTAAGGGCCAAACCTTTTCAGTGTACGCCGCTGAGCCACCTTTCTATCGGCAGCGCTTTCCCAGCCGTGGGCACTTACGGCCGTGACTGCAGGCAGTCTGACCGAAGGGGCAGCGGAGCCCACAGCCTCAGACGGCGGCGTGGCTGTAGTCCTGACTGCAGCCGAGCTCCTCAGCGACGCAGCTGCCCCTGCAGTTGCTCCCAGCCCTGTTTGTCCCGGCAGCTGAGCAGGGCCAGGCTGGAAATGGAGGGAAGAGGGAAACAGACCCCCTTTGTATGGCTGATTCCAGACATACTGCCCTACACACACAGCCTGCAAAGATGCCTGTGAAGGCTCAGCTCATCAGAGCTGGGATCACACTGGGTACGAAGTGGCAAAAGCATAATGAGAGCTGGTATTTAAGATACAGGAGTGAATTGTATCCCTGTAGAGATGCTTGGTTTGGGTCCTATTTTCCTCCCTTGTCCCCTATTAACTGCTGCAGAGGTCCAGGGGGAACACGCATTTATTGCCTGCAGAAGAAAACAGCCACAGCTGACCGGGGTGATGTCCTTCTCCGCCCATGGGAGAGCCCACACTTATCCTCAATTTTCCCTAAAGCCATTTGAGTCCCAGCTCTGCATCCACTCAGAGCTATCAACTTACGTATCAGAGAGACTGATGAGGCCCTGACATACACCTGATTACTTCGTCTGTTAACATGCATAAGCAGAACCGTGGTGATGTTCCCATTTCTGAGTTGAGGAGCAGAGGTACAGAAGAAATAAAATATTTCCCCACTGAAATCTTTCAGAGCAGGGGCTAATGCTCCACTGCTGTTCTGTCATCCCTTTTAAAACAGGAATGTTCCTGTACTTGACTCCTCAGAGGTAGGATGCAAGTGTCTTAATACGACAGCAGAAATGTCTGCCTCTCTTGGTTGACCTGTTGTGCTCTGGAGACATGTTCTTCCCTCAGTTTTCTCTTCTTTCAGTCTCAATAGGCCCAGCTAGTTCGATCTTTTCTTGTAGATCACACTCCTAGTACTTTTGCCTTTTTCATAACGTCATTACAATGCTGACTCATATCAAATTAAAGTTCAAGCATTATGCAGGAGGCTAAGAAATGTCCTACCTGAGACATGGGAACTGGCTGCAGTCTGAAGACAGCTGCAATTTGGGCCTCTCCCAAACATGACGCTGGCTTTAAAAAGAAATCTTGTGGGTTAAAATAAGAGTGTACCTTGCATATACCTTCAGGTTTCTGAACCACCCAGCTCAAAGCTGTAAGGCTGGATACGTGTTCATTTTCTTTAAGTGAAAGGTGAGATCCATCATTCAAATGATACCCGAAAATGGGATTTTAAGCAGGTACACACATTTTGTAGGGCTTTGAATAAGCTACCTCCACTGGCTGGTACTTTAAAGTCCAGTGCAAGGAGCGGTCACCGCACATGGCTCACCTCAGCCCCAAGGCCCTACTTTATCCATATGTGATGTACTGGCACTTGAACAATGGAGAAACCTGGCCAACAGCTGCCAGAGCTCCGAGCTGCTGTACGGCATGACTCTCTGGGTGTCCTGCCTTTGTAATGTGTGACAAGGATGGTGAATATTAATCTGGATTAGCTTGGCTTAAGAGATGGAGCGTGCGGTACAGACTCAGCAAAGCTTTTGTGCAGAGTGGTTTCAGGCAGGTCCACAGCTCTAACTGCTGCTGGCGTGCGCATGCATGACACTGTGGGAAGCTTTCTGCTTACCAGCTCCTCCTGCCCCTTAATCCTGCAGTGGCTCCTGTTTGCTGGATGGCCATGGGATCTGCTGACACCCAGAGAAGAGCTGGGAACCGGGCTGGACTGGATTTGGGATCAGTGAGGGAGAAGATCAAGGAGCAACCCCACTGCCTGTTATGACTGCAGAGGCAGAAGAAATAAGAGCACACCCTCCCTTGCTCTGACAGCCACCATCCAGTTGCAGAGAAATGTGCTTTTCTCCTGCAAAGAAAACCTCTTTCCTCTGCCATCTCTGATGCTGCTTCAGTTTGCAAAGAAAGGCTGCTAATGTGCTCACCCGTTGACAGAGCGGATTTGCAGGATAGTTTATGGCATCTACTATACTCTCAGCTCAGAGCTGTAAAACAATATTCACTGTAGTTACTGTGCAGGGCTTGGCTAGTACAACCACATCCAGAAGTATCCAGAAAGGAAAAAAAATGAAGCTATCAAAAACACTCACACACAAGCCAGGAAACATCTTATTATAGATCTTGGTTTGAAGAAGGGAAATTAAAAACCCATACCCACGCTCAGCATATGCCCAGCTATATTTGTCTGATCCATTTATTATCCTAGCCAATACAGTTTCAGTGTTGCACTACTCCGGTCTTCCACACTAGAAAAAAAAAAAAAAAAAAAAACCCAAACCCAACATACAAAGATGCCATCACTGCTTTACAGCTGTGGCCTATCCGTTGCTCTGAACATTTGCTGATTTGGCATTAGCACAATACCGAGGGAAACAGAGGGTGGGGGTTGGGGTCTGGCTGGAAGTTGTGGATCGCAGTAAAACATGCTCTTCCTGTATTTATAGCAACACTCTGTCAGAAGTGCAGCAATTTGTTCGTGTGCTGATCTTTAAAATTGTAGCGGAGAAGGCATCACCTTGAACGGGTTCCTTCACTAAAGATGTACCTCATGCACACATTTCTCAGGCTGCAGAATTGAAAATAAAAGCTTTGGCAAAGATGCGCCATGCGTACAACGTTAAATGTGCAATGGAAAATATTACAGCGTGGTTAGTTATTGCTCCCGTAGTGCAAAGACTGGAAATCAACGCTGCAAATACATTATGAAGAAGAAAGAAGCTTGGTGCCGGATTAAAGCAGCGTGCATGTTCACAGGTAAGTGTGGAAGAGACCCGGACTTGTTTGTAGGCTGAGTTTCCCCAGAGCCAATTGCGAGTGCAGCCATGCCGAAATTACCAGCGAGCCTGCTGTGTCCGTGGGAAAGGTGCCACTGGGTGCTCCAAGGCGTTTGGCAGGAGGGAGGCTGTGCCATAGCCGTGACTCTGGGGCAGGTTTGTGCCAGCTCCTCTAGCACTGGATGATGCTGAAATGTCACAACTTCAACATGAGATGGACGCGCTCCATTGGCTAGAAGACCTAAAATGGTTTAGGCAGCTAATTCAGTGTCCTTGATGCAGCAAGCTTACACAGGGCTCTGCAACACTCGCTTTTATTAATAGCCTGGATGTCCTGAGCATTTTTCTTTTTTGGTTCTCACAAGTTATTTTCACTGCACAGCTTCCCATGATCACTCAATTTGGGGAGCTGATTAGACCAACTGGTGGGATAAATCCTCACAGATGAAAAAATAAGCAACCCACACCCAGAGATTCAAGAGAGTTTCTATAAAAAGTTAGGAACATGTGCATGGCATTGTGGGTACAAACAAGACTCAGCACGTATCCGCCTTTCCTCTGCTGAGAAAAGCTCATTCGGTTGCATGGAGCTCTCAAAAAAGAAGATTCTGGTTGTGCATCACTTGCCACTTCTGATGGTACCTGGCCCTTGACTAGCCAAGGTATTACTCAGTGAGGGTAAGGGAATTGCATTTCCATGCTAGTTCTGTTCTTCTGTTTGTAATGAAATGCTAGGGATCAGATCTGTCTGTGACTTGCTTTTGCACGAAAATCTGACCTCTTCTAATACTTTGAACATGCTAGGAAAGGCCATCGTGCAGGGACAGAAAGTCCTCTCAGACAATTTGAGTGCTAGATGAGTGGGGAAAAGCCTTTGGCGTAAAGGGGTTCACTTTATTCCTACAGCCTCTCTAGGCAGAAATGTCAAGTTGCACAGCCACAGCAGTGATGTTGAACACCTACGACAACATCTTGGTCCTGTAAAAATCAATAGCAAAAGCTTCTTGGAACCTGGACTCTATCCAGACCATGGAAACAGTGAATTGTGCAGAAAAAACCCTAGTGTCAGAGAAGAGCTACAGGAGTCGGTGCTCAATGAGAGCTTCCGAAGGCCTTTGGGGTTTGTTTCCTCCAACAACGAGGTATCAAGGGAGCTTGCAGGATGGATTTGAGCAACTACAGTGGGACTTGGACAAAACAGGGGTCTTCAAGAATATTCAGCAGAGACTACCAGGTGGTACAGGGACACGTGCATTGAGCTCTGTGGAGGTGTAAACCTACCCCCACACACTCCTCTCGCACATGCAGGAACAGCTTTTGGAAACACACATATCTGTGTTTGTACGTGCAAATTCCCATACCCTCTAAAATACAGGAGCCACCCTACAGAGGATGCGCTGCACACATCTCTGGGGGGTGTGCATGCCGCGTTATTCATAGCAGCCCACACTGACAGACAACTCCTTTTGCCTAGGCTATGGAGTGAAACTCTGGGGAGTGTGCTCCTTAACTCACTGTGTAGGTAGTGCCACATAATCATCGACTACATGACTGCAGACTATTTCCCCCTCCCACACTGAGTTTCTATGCTGGATCGTGATCACTCAGTGACTGAGAATGCAGGATTTCATTTTACGCCCTCCATTTGCCTTTTATTGTACCATACTCAGACTCTGCTCTGAAGACTGATCTATTAATACTCCCAAGGATTTTTGTTTGATCTCTGTGTATTGGCAGGGTGAACACTAACAGCACAGGAAGAAAGTCTTCTTGCCTCCAGCTCAGGTGTTTAGACACGGACCTGCCAGCTGCCAAAGTCTTACTCAGACCCTGGCTTGGACTTGCTTAAAGCATGTAAAGTCTGGGAATTTCTCTGTAAAATCCAGATGAGCATATGCAAATTGCTTCCCCCCAAAAAGTCTGACATAGCACAACCTAGATGTACTAGGCTGGCACATAGACCAGGCCGAAATAAATCTCGTAATTCCCAGCAGCATGAATATTAGAGCTACTCCAGAAGGAGCTTGCCAGAATTTTAACTGGGGAAAACCACTGAATTTTCACTACCTTTATTTTTCAGAATTGTCTGAACTTCTCTAAATAAAAAGAAAAGAAAGACAGAAAGAAACTAGCTGGAGGTAGAAACTGCCAACATCAGGTATGTCAGGCTGGTGGCTGAGTCCAAAGCAAGTAGGAAGCAAATGATGGTACCTGCGTGCGCCACAGCTCAGCCTTGCCGTAGGAGAGATAAGGGCCACCTGACGGCACCTCCAAAGCAGATGTGGATCCTATCATCACAGCACACCTCGGACACAGGGAAGGGCTCCCCACATTTTGCTGTCAGAGCATTGAGTCTGTGGGCAAACTGTACACCCAGACCAATGTACTGGAAAAAAAAAAATAGTGTAGAAAGCAAATGTCTAGTGCCCAATCTGCTAGACTATGCCTTTTCCCTGACATATATGACCATAGACCATATATGCATCCTTACATGTGATGCGTGTGAAAGCATCTGTGAGAAAGACAAGCGAGACCTGACCTACAACAGCATCCAAAGCTGATGTTGATTAAAAGACAGGGAACTGGAAGATACTCGCTCTCTTCATGGTCACTAACAATATGGATGGTTTAGCACCACCTTCCACATAGCTAAGACAAAAATAGCTGTTCTATAAATGCACCACTGTATTCTGAGGTCAAATAAGACTCCCAATAAAATCACTCCAAGGCATTCAGAAAACAATTTACTATTTACCTCACTAAAGAAAGCTAGTCCCTAATTTTTCCTTGTCTCTTTTCGCTAGGGCTCTAAATCCCCTGGAGGGTAACTATTCCGATAAATTGCATAACAAATTACTTTTCAGGGCTGTACATCTCCATTGCAGAGTATGGAAGCGGCGTAAGGCCGCCTGTTTTCATGAGCTATTTCGAGACATGGCGGACAGCCCTGGCTTTCTCAGAATCCATCAGCGTCACAGTAAATGTTTGCTCCCAAGCATGCACACGTACACACGCCACCACACATCTCTCATTGACCCGACGGTTCCCACATATTCACCCTGAACAGACGTTTCCCCTCGCACTAGAGGATGACCAAGAAGATGTTCCACTTGAGAAGGTCCGATAGCAAAAGGAAAGAATTCAGCCTATCCCCATGTTGGGCTTCCAGCTCTGATCTCCTTGATAACCGCTGCATCTGGTGACTGTCTGTGGTTAAAAATGGCTTCCCAGGAAGAAATGCTTAGGCTCAACATGGGGAGGTCTGTTATTTTTAACCGAAACCCATTCCACCTTGGTGTCTCAGGAAAATAAGCATGGTCAGCAGAATCGGTCCTTTAGAGTTAACATGTGCTATCACAACGTAATGTTACTTTTGGCAAAAAAACCAGTATCGTCTACTTGCCCAGGCTCATCCACATACAGCGTGGCTGCCAAGAGAAAACAGGATCAAGAAAGGATGACACATTACTAATCTCTAACCACACATGTTCAAAGTGCAAATGGAAAGAATGAACACCCTTGACACTACACTCCCCTGTTTATCACCGGAGTAAATGAAGCCCTGGCTGTGACTGGGTGATTTTCCCCACATCGTGAGCATGCCTCCGTCCTAGGCAGAAGGTCAAGGAGAAAAATGTGACTCCAAACTTCTTCAGCTCCCGGGCTTCTTGGCTAGGACTGCTAATCACAGCAGTGGCAGGGATGCAGGGAGCTGAGCTGTATCAGATGACCAACAACTCGCACTGCAAGGCAACAGAGAGCGAGGGCTCAGTGTCTGGACTGCCTACTGTTCGAGAAAATAAAAACCAGGAACCCACAGAAAGAAAACCCTTTCCTCATCTTTTCTTCTCCCTGCCCAGTCATGGGGAAGTGGGAAAAAAGGGGAAGCACTGCATCTCTCTGCTCAGGTCAACACATTGCCTCTTCTTTGCGACAGTGGAGCTAGGATGCTGCTCAGCATTTGCCATCGCACGCCTTGTGCAGCATATCCTGTGTAAACACTGCAAATCTTGACTTTGCATTGCTGAGATGTGCGTATGTGCCTGAGTCATGGCTTCGGTGTGATTGACAGCCCTCTGCTCCAGAAGCCTCTAGAGAGCTCAGGCTGTGGGAGTTTTGTAAGCGAGGATGTTATGTAAGTAGATAGCTATTTTTGTTCAGAGTTTAGTTCTGTGCTCTACAAGACTAAAAATACACGCACACAAAGCTAAAGAACACATTTCTAAAACCCACTATAACAGCCATGCCCTTTCTCCCATAACCCTCTTCCTGGTGGTGGCATCTGCCAAAAATATTATGCACACTGCAGAGACCAAGGCTTCTTCATTGTAACCAGCCTCCTCCTGCATTCATCATCCTCCAAGACCACAGCCCAGCACTCAGGACACCACAAGCATTTCTACCACAAAGAAATATGGTAGCACTGCTGGAGCAGAAAATAAGATTCCCTTCAGGTGTCCACAGGCAACTGAAGCAGCTCTGAAACCAGACTCTCTTCAGCAGCGACCTTACCTGCCCACTGCAAAGTCCTTTTTGCAAAGCGATGGCATTGTGACCCCAGATGATGAGGAAGGATGAACTGCCAGCACGTAAGGGCAGCACAAGTGGTTGTAAGCTGCTAGGACGGGAAAGGCAGCTACGTGGCTAGCAGCTGCATTATTTTAGCAAAGTAAGCACTGGAAGGAAGCAAGTGCCCCACAGGTCCGAGGTCTGGTCTCAGAGCAGCACATAGAGATGCCTTGGCAAGGCAATATCATCATATCATCACTTCTCTGCTCTGCCCAAAATTCTCTGAGTGATCTTGGGTCGGTGCTTTACGCACAAATCCACCGAGGTCTGCAGAAAGGCCTTCGTAAGATGGCCAAAGAGCAAAAGCCAGTGTGCCTTGGTTCCTCCCTCTGTAAAACTGAGACGGCAGCATGGCCCTGTGCAGAAGCTAAGCCTTTGATTCTGTCCCATGAGACATTTTATACTAAATAAATCAAGCCTGTTATCATTTAGATGCTCTGAAAAAAAAAGAAAACCCACTGAACTTCTAGGAGATTGTCTATTGTTGGTTAAAGACCTCAGACAGTGAAATGATACTTGCTAATTCTGGTACTCTGCAAGGCCCAGACATCTATCCCTGCTGGCAGGTCTAATGAGGACTTTGGTCTGCACAAGAAATGGTTATTCATCATCAGATCTTCTTGCTCCTTATGTAAATGTTCTGCTTCATCTCAGAATAAAGGGGGGGGAAGCTATAAATAAAAAGCAAGCAGCTATTTTTGGAAAATAATTTTCTTCCTGGTCTCTGTGTCTGCATGTGTAAACAATTATCTTCTGCATTGCTGTCAGCTTATCTAATCTCTTAAGCAAATTCCAAAGTTGTTGTGGGTTTTTTTATGGCCTGGTTGTCTTCACACGGCCTCAGTCGTCACAATCAAGCTGCAACCAGTGCACGAGACAGAGTTTGGCCCTCTGAGAGATTGCTTGATCCCCGTGTACTGTAAAGACATAATTTCCTAAAGTTATCTACCTGTATATTGCCTGTGCTTTAATTTCACTTAGGGGGTACATATGGGAGTGATTTTTGGCTGCAGGGCACTACTCCCTGCACCACCAGTCCCCCTGCCCATCAGCACCGTCTGAAGCACATACCTATTGCTCTCACTGACTCAGAGGAGGCTCTTTCCAAAACTTAGGTGGGGAAGGACACTGCCCAAGTGCCCCTGAAGCAAGCTGGAATAGCCGGTCCTGGGCTTGGGGGAGCAGGGAGGACCAAAGGGATTGCAAGGAAAATGAGAAGCTGTAGGTACCGACGGATGAGTACCTCTGGGAGGGGAATGGGCTGGATATATAGTAAACAAAGAGCAGCTTTAGGAGCAGAAAGAAGCTGCTAATGGCAATGGAAAAGCTCTCCACAAGACACAGCAGCACAGCAGCCTTGTGTGTGCTGATAAGAGATAGGGTGCAGTGAGTGGAACATCACATGCCTGGACCATTCACAGCTCTCCTTCCTACGCAAGCAACAAGCTCTGGAGGTTGATAACACAGGAATGTCAATGCAGAGCTAAAAAAAAAAAAAAACCCTCCTGTGTGCTGCTTTAAATATTCCCAGGAACTCGGGGCTTGTTCTGAAAGCATCTGATTGAGAGCCTAGGGAGGGCTCCTCACTCGAGCTGGTGATAACGCTGCTTACCACGCTGGAAGGCAGGCAGAGGCAAGGAGGCTTGAAACATTGCGCTGGCCGTGCTGCAGTTCAAATTTTCACCAGGAGCAAAGAGATAACCAAGAAGAGGCAGAGAGAACAGAATGACTCAGATGCCTGATTTGCTGAGATGATAGCGAGCACGTTATGAAAAAAATTAGTAAGAGATTGTCCTACACGTGCCTTGTTCTCTGTGTCCTTACCGCTAATCTCTCACTGCTGCCCAGCATCAGAAACACAAGCTTGCACAGACCTCAGGTCCAAACACAGATGTTATGAGGAATCATCAAATACATAGCAATTTTTTATCTCTTTAGCTGAATTCCCTGTAGTAGTCAGGGAATTCAGCAGGGCCAGAAATTAAGTGATTTTGTTTGTGGTTGTACTAAAATTATGTGGCAGAGAGAGAGTTCAGTCCAACCCAACCTCCCAATCAAACCTAGTCCTTTAAATCCTGTAAGCTCACCCTTCTTGCAGTGCAGGAAGTTTGTATGGCCTTCATCCAGTCATTCAAACATCAATAACTGTTGAAGGAATTTCACCAGTGTGAAGAATATTTTGGACATTGGTCACCCAGACTTCTGGACTCCCTTGTTCTGAGTTTCACCGCCCTTCAAAGGCCTAGAAAACATTTCAGAGAACAGGACTGAGAACAGTTGCTTTTCCTCCCTCCTTTAGTTTTATGCTTTGAATCACTGTAGGAAGGTTTTCAGGATATGCTGCTGCATCTAGGAGCTGTGGTTTCCAAGCCCAACACTTAAATGCTCTGATCTTGACAGCGGCAAATTCCCATGCTACAAGTACTCTCAGAAAGGGTCCACACATGCTCAGCATCTCTGAAAAAAATCAGGACAATGAAATCTCAGTTTTATCAGTTATAAACTGATACCCAAAACTTCTTTCCCAAATGCTTAAGTACCGTTACTTGTCTGGATTCAGCTTTCCTCTCTCAGCAGCACCTGCCACACTGGGAAGCCGAAAAGGACCACAGCTTTTTGAAGTACCTGGCGGTAGAAAGTGTTTCAGAGACACCACAGCCACTTTGCTCCTCTGGTTAATGCTCTGTTGCCTGGGGCACAGGAGGAGGATGCCCTGGGACAAGCAGACAAGACCTGTACCACAGGGAGCGCAGAGGTCTGCTGCCAAAGCCCTGTATGGCTGCCCTTGCTTAGCCATCTTCCAGCAGAGCTCGGTGGCGGTGGCTGCGGCTGAGCACAGCCTTGCTGAGGCTAGCATTGTCTCTGCCCGGCGGCTTCCAGTGCACTGCTTGTGGATGGGCTCCTTCACCACACCGTGCAGGAAACTCAGAGCTGCTTCCAGACAAAGCTGGCTCCGGAAAGGAGCATCTGCGCTCACTCTGCACCACTGCATGCTGCAGGGACCAAGTTCTCCATGTACCCGCTTAGTGGGGAAGTAGATACCAGAAATCAAACGAAAAAATCCACCAGGCTTCCCTGTAAAAAAAAAAAAAAAAAAAATCGCTGGGATGAAATAGCCTGTGGTAGGGTCTCTGAAACCCTGAACTCTTGTTCTCAGCTGTAGCACCATGCTTTCTGTCACATAATGACCTTGGTTGAAACCCACACAGCCATTTACCATGCTGGTGTGCAGATGCCTTGCTAGAATAGGTAAGCCAAACCGGGCTGTGAAACCTGAAGGGACAAAAAGCAAGGCTGCACAAACTTCCCCTGCCCCGCTTTCCAGGGCTGCATTGAGCATACGTTCAGACCAGCTGGCCAGACCCAGAACTGAGGGGTCTTGACTCCCATGGGGTTTTGGGCCAAAGGCTAAATTCAGCACACAGAGTCAGTGTGGTTCTGTGGGTGCAAGTTTAACTGGAACTTCAGCCTAGTTGGTTGAGGAAGGAGGAACAACTTCACTCTGATTTAAAAAGGAATGAGAAGCAAAATACAATGTGGCCATTCCGCATTGCAAATCTCAAGCAGTGGGTTGCTTTCCCCAGCTGACAGGGCGCTGGAGATCAGTTCCACCAGATGTAGAAGTTGGCGTCTCTGGGACATGGGTCTCTATCCTGTTGGATGTTTTGGTTCAAGACATTCAACCCCCTTTCCTAGGGCTCCC
>NW_010399560.1:65058-68055 GCF_000710305.1 Buceros rhinoceros silvestris
AAACCCCATGGTGAGGCTTCCAGAATGATTAAGTCAAAGCTGTAAACTTCGTGCAATATCACAAAGGCTTTTTTGTACTCGCTCATCTTACAGCCGTAGTTTAGGTCTCTGCTCTTAGTTCTGTTTGGGTAGGTATTTCCTATCTATATTTACTCTCCTCGAGCATCTTTAGCAGCCCCCGAGTGTCTCACGGCCACCCACTCACTGTTACAGAACAAGTGTGTTGCATCCCAGTTTTAACAGTGTTTGGTGGATTTCCTCTAACGTTAAATGCAAAACAAGTTCTGTCTCACCCAAGCACAATTACTACAACATGGAGAGGAAACTCAAGGGAGACAGGGAGGACCTGCAAGCAGGAGGAAGGTTTACAGCAAGGAAGCAAGGTGATGGTCACATAGTGCAGCATCCAGCCAAACAACACCTGCTTTCCCAAGCTGCCCCAGAACCCCCTCTTCAGCCAGGGCCAGCTGTTTCACCCCGCCATCATTTACCCGTGCTCTGCCACCAGCTGAGATGGATGACAGGTGTGTCTCACCACCCTGACTTTCTCCTGTGCATTAACCACATCATTTCTTTTCAGTTACTGGGAAGGCAGGAGAGTCTGGCAGGCTGGGCAGACTCTATCCAGTGCCTCACCACTCATATCATTGCCCTGGTGAAACCAGTGGCAGAAAATGCAAAACCTGCATTTGCCTTAATGCTTTCTCGGCCAGCACAATCCCTTCTGATACTGGTTATGCTGTTCTTGGCTCACGCCCCTGTAGGAGTCTCACGGCAGTGCCAGCATATCCACATGGAAGTGTTGCATTTTAGCCTGCCAATGACACCCACTTTGTGTTTCTTAGTGCTGGGGAGTAATCTTTAACAAAAGACGTGCTTATCGCCCATGGCATCAGTCAGTGTCACTGAGGAGCTGCCCAGTTGCCAGCCGGGAGCATCCAAGTGCTGACAGATTTGTGGTCTCACCAGTGAGACTGGGAAGGCCAAGCCAAGGACTGACCAAAGAACCATGCCCCCCCAGAGAGTGTAGAAATGATGCCACTCCTAGTCCTGACGGTGAACAACCCCAACCAGTGTTTCACCCTTCTGACTCCCCAGCTTTTCAGGAAGCAAAATCTTTACTAAAGGTGAATTAAAGAAGACCTGCTAGATCATGGAGTGGGACAAGACCAAGCCTCGACCACACAATCTCATAGAGCAAAGTAGCCTTTAAATACTGTCTTCAGGCATTTTATACCCTGCCCAGAACAAAACCAGATGCCAATACCTTCAGACTCAACGATAAATCCCTTTCCTGCCCAGCCTCCTCATCTGAGAGCTTCAGGAAAGAACTGGAATAACTTGAAGGTTCTCTGAATTTTCCTGATTTCAGTTCTCCTGGTAATGACAGTGGCTCAGTGGTCTCATTCACGCTGCACAGGTGTATAAATACACCTTGAGCGATTCTCCCCCATCACTTCTTCCAGTAATGAATGTTGGTCTTTGCATTTTCTGCTTGTGCGGCTTCAGTTGATACTTGAATTAGCAACTAAGAAGAATTAAAGAGGATTTCTGGTATCTAGGGTGCCTCTTACACGAACTCAGGGGCACAACTGAGTGAGCTGACTGGAAGGTGAATTATTGCAGAAATAATTTCCCTGTCAGCCGTCTCTGCTCTGTGCTGCAACAGCAACCTTTCAGAAGGCTGAAGTCAGGCTTTGGCACACAAAGACCTCCTCCACTCAGACACCCATCTAAGGCTGACAAAATTCTTCACCCAAAATATACACTGCATAGACTCTAAGAGCAAAAGGAAACTCAGTTTTCCAAAGTTATTTTTTGTAGGAATGTGCAATACAGAAAAGATAGGACATATTCCAGTGTCACTGGAGCCTCATTTCCTTTTACTCACGTGTTGTAAACTGTCTTCAGCACAAAGGGCTGAATACTCACAAAAGCTAAATGGAAATAATTCCTCCAAGTCTATATTTATTCTATGTATTTTTTTATCTAGATCCCCTCTCAGAGAGAGAAACTCCCTGCTATCAGCACACAATAGCTCACTGTTGCACATCCGCATTGCAGCCTATGGTTATCTAGTTACAGTTTAGACCAACGTGTTTTACTTCAGCCATGACAGAAAATCAGGCTGCAGAGAGGCACGGTTTTCTTCAGATGTGCTGACCTGACCGGGGTAGGGGTTGCAGAGAAATGGTGCAGCCAAACTGCCATAGGCACCGTAGTGCCAAGTCTGAGCATAACCCCAGCCTACCACCTTGCTTTGCCCCACAGGGATCCATAATCAGGCTGACTCATGGCAAAGGTGTCCCTTTCACACATCTCTTTGCAGATATTTCTGGGCAATGATTGTCCTCTGTTCAAGGAAATGTTTGCAAAGCCACTCCTTTTCCTTACTGCCTGGTTTTCCTTCTTCCTTGTTTCAGATGCCAATGCTGCTGCTGGACTGCCATAAAGATCCTCAGGGGACAAAACCATTCAGACGTTCCCCTTCCCAGAGGTGCTCATGAGGCAGAAAACACACACCAGGCAGCCTGCATGTCCGTAGAACCCGATCACTCTTCACTCAGCATCCCCAACCCTGCAGCCACCCTGCGCCTGGAAAAGGCAGCCCGATGAGCTGCCACTTCCCCCCCGTTGCAGCCCAAGTGACCTTAGTGTGAAGAAATGTTTTCCTGGTATTCAGCCTAAGTTTCCCCTTGCCCAGTTTATCCCATTGTTTCTCCTTAACCCTTCCTCAACAACACCTTCACCCTAGAATCTCTAACTGTATTTAGCTCCCATGCACATTCCTGATATGCTTTAGGTACAAGTTAGCAACTTCTGCGGCACCCAAACAGGCATAGTATGTGTTCACCTGCCTTTCAGATGTCCTTTATTTCAGGTCTTGAATTACCCAGTGACTTCCTGTTGAAAACTATCAAGAAGAAATGTAAAATCAGTGCATCAAACTACGGAGCAAGCTCCTTGCACAGGAGGAATGAACTCCCCCTTCCTGCT
>NW_010399560.1:68143-97970 GCF_000710305.1 Buceros rhinoceros silvestris
TGCTGAGCTTTCTGCAGGAGCTGCTTCGTTTGTTTGCCCCACAAATACGGTCAGATACGGTCAGATACGGTATTCCCCCCTGGAGCCCCGCTGGTGTGCACCTACTGAACCAAGACACAGTTAGAGCTTCTGCTGCAGGTACAGCAGGGCCACAAGAGGTGGGAAGGGGTCAGTGAGGAAAAGGAGTTGTGTTTGGAGTTAGCGGCTCCAAACAAACCTTTCTCTGGGAACACAGGTATTGATACTGGTGTGGGGCGGTCCCACTGAAGCCAGTTGGGCCACCTAAGGCACAAAAAGCATGGTTGTAGCCCTTTCACATCTGATGTTAAGTCATAATTCAGCTGAAGGACGTTAACAGAGAAGACACTGGGATGTTATAAGGCACACGCATGCTGTGACTGTGTGACTGACTACTGCTACCTGCAAAATCAAAACCTGTTCTTAGGAAAACTTCTGGAAATCTGTTTGAGACCCCCTTTTTTATGTTTCCTATGAATTTCTATTACTTCCCCAAACAAATACAAAATATTTCTTAAAAAAAATGAGATGTGAAGTGACACAGGGATATTGCAGAATATTGTCTTCTGTGGGGACCACTTAACTACACCAAGCAACACCTCATAAAAACTGGAACTTCCTCTGCCTTGTGATCTTTTTTCACCCCTTAATACTTCTCTCTCCAGAAAGAACTTCATGTCCATATCTTTAACATGAACATGTGAAATTTAGTAGACTTATACTGCCAAATCAGGCTTCCTTCCCAGTGAGATTTGCCTCCTTTCAGCCATTCAAAGTTATGTCCCAGGAACTTTCTCCTTGGTCCCAGCATTTCTACTTATAAAGATCAACCACAAGCAGAGCATTTCATTGGCAGAACATAATCCAAATTGGTCCCTGTGCCAAGTTTTCACTGGTTTCTTGCTGAAAGAGCCAGTTTCATTGAATGCTCCTGGATCAGACCAGAAAGCTCAAACCAGCAGGCAAGTTTCTCGTTTGAAACAAAACTCAAAGGTAGGAGAGTTTCCGGTCTCCTTGAAACAGCTTTGATGGCTTCCCCTCCAGAAGACCTGCCCTTTGCAGGGATATGCCTGCTGGGAATCACTCTGCCCGCCAGGATGGGTAAGAAATGGTAGTGGTAATGGATAATCCACCAAAACCTTCAGAACTTAGTTCCGTCTTCCTATTACCCGTATACAAGCCTGCGGATCAGTTAGCAGATTTTCAGGGCTTGAGGATGCTCAAAGCACTGTTAAAGGGTTAATGCCAAGTCTATTTTCACGGAGTGAAAGAGGGGCTGGCTACAACTTCCCTTTGTTTCCCCTCCTCCTTCCTTCCCCACCTTCCCTCCTGCTGCTTCTTTTATGAATAGGTCTTTACTGCGCCTCAAAAAAAAAAAATTGCCTCTCTGATGGCCTTGCTTTCCTCTGACTGCTTGGGGCCATCAGAGAGCCAGCCAGAGGGTGGCTTTTTTAGCAAGGAAAGCTTCTTCCAGGCAGAGGAAGACACTGCCTGGGGCTTCTATATTCACAGCCTTTCTATTTCTGTCTCTCCCTTTTCACAGGGCTTTGTTTGCTAAATCCTGCTCTCCCACCATGGGACATTACCTCAGAAGCAGAATAAACTGAAAAAAAAAAACCAACAAATCCTCAACAACTCTGGCAGTACTCACCCCAGAGATGAGGGGCTTTGCATCTTACCTCCCTGCCTTTTCTGTTTCCAGGGAGTTTGCTGGCAAGGAGACTAATTAATAGAAATGCCTTAACAGCTTAAATCCTGCTCTGTGGACTCCAATTTGCCTCCTGAATGGAAAGTAGAGAGTAATCCTATTTTCAATACAGAGAGGGGTAGACTGTGCTGAGAGCGAGCCCAAAGCAATTCAAGAAAGGTCACTGCAATAATGTGATGCATAGGCTCGGAAAGCCCCAGGGAGAGCTGGGGAGCTGGCATGGGATGTCAAGGTAAACTCAGAGCCCCCAGCCCCTCCCCTGGTCCCTGACAAAAGGATTTTAGTCCACGACATCAGCTCACAGCAGCCTCCCCCATCCCAGCATCAGAGACGCAACTGCCTCCTGCACCCACACACCTGGTCGGGCAGCCCATCGCTCCCCTCCGGCGCTGTGCTGTGCAGGACAGCCCCGTATCAGCACCACCAGCAACAAACGCACACACAGAAGGCAGAGGTCAGCCATCTCTCCCTGTCCGTCACCACCCCTGTGTGCTTCCAGCCTCATCGGCTCACTCTGGCTGCAACGCTTCATTCCCTTACCTGCAACACCCTGATGTCCGTCACCACTGATGGTGCTGCAAAGCCAGGTTGCAGCCGTGCTTTGCTATCTCTTCCCAGTTTAGAGAGCTTCTGAACGCCAGGTTTTCTCCACGCCTGTCTCACACACAGTACAAGGATCCTGAACCAGGCACCACCAGTTTAATTTTACACCAGTAAATTACTATTACAATTACTACACTACATTGTAGCATGGTGACTGTGTTGGGTTTGTGTCTGCCGGGGTTCTGTTAGCAAGGGACGGGGCTACTGGAATGGATTCTGCAAGACGCTTCAATGAGCTCCCCCAGCTCCATGTCAGACCCGCATCAGGCCAAGGCCAAGTCGATCGTGTGGATGCTCAGGTCAGTGAGGAAGGAGCTGGGGAGGGCCAGCAGAGTAGCCATTCCCCTCCAGGCTGTGGTGAGATGTCAGGCTGAGCCCTTGCAGCCCTTAATGATCAATGGTGGAGAAGAATCCTGTCTGCAGCCTGTGGGGGGCCCCATGCTGGAGCAGAGACAGCTCCTGAAGAAGTCCATGGCTCTGAGGGGAGCCTGCACTGGAGCAGTCTGTCACTGGGAGGTCTACAACTTACGGAAGGGACATATGCTGGTTGGAGAAGTTAGTGGAAGACGGTCTCCTGTGGGAGGAATGCTGTATTGCTGCAGGGGAGGACTGTGAGGAGTTTTCCCCTTGAGGAGGAAGAAGTGGTAGGAACAACATGGAATGGACTTGGGCTGACTGCAGCCCCCATTTCCTGCCCCCCAGCAGGGGAGGAGGTAGCAGAGCTGGGCCCAGGAAGAAGGGTGTGGGGAGGAAGGAGTGTTTGTTTAAGATCCAATTGTATTTATTACTGTCCTGCTCGGATTCAATTGAGGAATTAGTGGTGGTTTTGTTAAAATTAAATTGATTTTGTTTCCCCAAGTCCGGTCTGTCTTTTGCCTGTAGCCGTAACTGGTGAGTGTGCCCTGCCTGTCCTTTGTCTCGACTCTGAAGACTTCTGTTGTGTTTTCTCCTCCTCATCCCACCAGAGTGGGGTAGGAGTGAACTAGCAGCTGGGTGGTGCTGCTTTGCCAGCTGGGTGAACTCAAATCGCAACAATGACCTATTCTAAAATCAAGCAAGTTTAGCTAGAGCAGGGTCACACACTCAGATTTTAAGGCAATGCTTAAAGTTTCTTGTCACTGCATTGCCAAGGTGCCTAAAAGAGGAGGGGTAAAGCAGTCTCTCAAGATCTCCCTGGAATATATTTGCCAAGCTGGTTATTACCACTATCCGTCTTTCTACGGTAGCTCTCTCCACTTAATGGGTCTTCTTCCTGAACCTTTTTCCTAAAAACTTTTCGTCAGTTGCCCTGCAAAGACCTGTTTAGGCCAGTCTTACCGATGAGCCATCAGTTAACTACTCTCCCATCCTCTGAGGGCTACAGAGCACCCTCCTGGAGATTTTCCTTCAGTGGGTCTTTTGAGCACTTTTTGCTGACGTCCTTTGAAACCAGCCTGCGTTTGAGTACAAGCCTGTCTGACACATATCCCCAGGTCAGGCCAATAATTTCACTCCTTGTCCACAGCCGCTGAGGCAGTCACACTTTGCATCAACCTTTTAGCATTTTCACCACTTCCAGCAGACTGCAGCCTTACCCAGGGAGGTTTACACCTTGTCACTGTTGACACCTGCAAAGTCACCAAAAAGCATATGCCACCTTTCCCAGCACTCCGCAGTGCTCTCCTGAATAGCAAATGTTTTTTATACCGCTCCCTTTCTGAACTTTAAGTCAGTTAGCCCTTCAGCTAGAAAGTTCTCTGTCTTGGGTGCAAATTTCTCCAGGCTCTGGCACAGTGACATTTTTATAAGGTACCAAGAACAAGAATGAGTAGGGGTTTCAACAAGTCATCCTTTTCCTTTTTGCAGGAAGGGACCATCAGGGACTTAATTGTAATCTTGGACAATTCTCTAGGCTCCCAGCTGCTACTGACAAGGTTGGATCTGCCCACGTTGAACGCAGTCCCATTTACTTCTCATCTCGCTAGCCCATCCAGTTACTGGATATCCAGCCCATCCCTTCAGTTCTTGTGATTCGAGCACACACATTTCCTCATGTGGGAACAAAGAGATGAGAAAACTTTCATGTGCCCAAGTACCAGCTGGTCTCATTTGAGCCATTTCTCCCAGTAATTTCCAATGAGGCAACAATGGTCTTGCCAAAACCGGCTCTTGGTTCCCTAAGCACTCGTTAGAAGCCACAGCAAGAAGAGGGCTTGTCAGAGCAGTGGTAAGCCCTTTTATTTTCAGACACCACCGAGGAGCTCTGCCACAGCGACAATATTCCCTCACTGCTGGCCAGTGCCTGGATGAACACTGTGAACCCAGAGGTGAAGGACTTTCATAGCCCATTACCCAGCCTTGTGAGCCATGCAGTTCCCAGCTGCCACTGCTCTTGACAGATCACCGCACTACACAGAAGCTCAGTCCCTGCTCTTTTTCTCCTCCAATCTCAGCTTGGAAACAGAGTGTGAAAACATATTTCCCTGTCTTTAAGTGGTTTTTTTCCTCCTCAGCAGATCTTCTCGTAGCCTGTCACCTTGAGGGCACAGGAAAGACGACACGCAGCATTTCAGGAGATGTCATGTTTAACCTTGTGCGTGATGGAAGCTGGAAGCATGCCTTATCAGTAGCACTGTGTGGAAAAAGCTGAGAATAAGTGGTGGTGTAACTTGAACACTTCCAGGAGAAGGGACTTGGTTACTGCACCGACTAGGATATGCTCCATACAGCTCGGTTTAATAGATAGAGACCCATTACCCTCACCTACAGAAAGCCAGTCAAAGCTTGGGAGACAAAATGATTTTCCTGAGAAGTCTGTGACCACGTGCAATACCGTGCTGCACCACCACCCTTCCGCACCTGCTCAGCACCACTGATGCGCACTGCGTTGTCTCTGCTCCGATGACCAGCAAGAACTCAGCATCAATTAATCTTACAACATCCAAAATCCAGCACTGTTACATCTCTGCTGGACTGCAGGATAAGGAGCAGCAGGTCGCCATGACTGAAGTCTCGTTTAAATGCCATGTGCCCCCTCACAGGAACTGCAGATACACCAAACATGGAGGACAAGCAAAGGGAGCGAGGGAATTTCTCTGAATGCTCAGGGCAGTTTAAAGGGAGCAAGCCTGAAAGTTTTGCTTTAGCAGAGGTCCTGCAATCTAGCTGACACATCTAAACCCTTCACCTGGGGTGCATCCTCGCCTGGATCAACACTTCACTCCTTACACGGTACCTCCTAACGGCCTATTGATTTCAACAGACATCCCAGTAACATGTTACGGAAGGAACAACAGCCCAGCAGCAATTGCAGGTTCACACACTAACACGCCACTGCTCAGTGCAAAAGTAAAAAAAAAAGTAAAAAAAAGTTTTGAGAAGGTAGGTTATTGACAGATCAATGTGATGCTTGCCCTCCATGATCTGTCCTCAAAACCAATGTCACCTTCTGGTTCATCTTTCCAAGGCTCCTGCCATTCTCTCACTGTATCTCCACCTTTGTAGGAAACATCACTTGCCATCTCCAGCTCACCAGGGCAAGACACATCCCAAAACCCATCTGCCAGTCCTAGGGAGGAGATGACCTCCTCACGAGCATGATCTACCCGAAGCACCGGGCCCGGGGAACACTAAGAGGGGCAGAGTGGCCTGGCCATACGAGCAGAGGTCTGGCAGGCAGCATTATTTGGGAGCAGCCTCTGCTGAGGAGCAGAGCGAGGACTGGGTTTCTATTCTGGGGCTGTTTACACTTCCTGTTCGGTGTGACGGCCTCAAAGGGGAATTAGTACTTACAGGACTCCGGTCACGTCATCCCATTGTTCCCACGTAGTCAGGAGGCTGCTGGGAGAGAGGAAGAGAGAGCAAAGCATCCCAGCAGGCTACCCCAGCCGCAGATCCCTGCCAGCAGTGGCACTTTGCAGAGAAGCAAAAGGCACGGTGAAGGGCCTCCTGTCTCTTGCCTCCTGCCTCAGGAGCAGCGCAGAAAGGGGCAGTCACACAGCTGGCAAAACGAAAAGGCAAAAAGGACCACAGAAGGTTTTATCGTCTGGCAATCTAGAAGATGCAAATGGACTCCAAAGTCCTTGTAGGCCCAGTGACAGGAGCTTTAAAGCCCTTTGAGGGATGTCAGCTTCTCAGCTGGTCCTAAGCAATCCCTTCTCCAGAGCCATTACATTTCTGATGCACACAGGTCAACACCATGCCACAAAGAGACCCAGTGCCTTCACCGCGGGCAGGGAGAGGAGCATCCTGCAAAGGGAGGTCATGCCAACAGGGCCCCGAGGCACCCCAGGAGGAAAGAGTAGAGCCCTTCAGCCTAGCCCGCCCAGGTCACGCACACCAGTGGAGAAGCACAGCAAAGCAGAGGTCACGAGAGAGAAGAAAACAGGAGTCTCACAGAGGGAAGTTGTGGAGGAGAGGAATACAGGATGCGAGAGTAAAGAAGGGGGGTGGCAAGGGAAGCTAGGAGCAACTTCTGCACACGCATGAACCCTCAGCAAGAAGCAGCACACCACGACTAAAAGCTATTTTGGGGGTTACCTCAGGATTTTGCTCTTCAGTGTTGCTCAGCATCCTTACTAAGTACAGAGGAAGCAATTCCACTGTTGATTGGGAGGAAGAGGCAGAGGCAGAAGAGAGACACACCAGGAAAAATTATTCTATCAGTACTAAACCACAGCTGAAGACAAAGGCCTTTTACAGGCAAGATCAGCCAGGCTAAGGGACGTCAGTAAATTTCTCTGATTTTGTTCTTCACCTGTGCAGGAGAGACCGGCACCTCCTAGGTCTGCACAGGAACGAACACAGTAAAGCTGATGAAACACGAAGATGATAAAATAATGGGGGTTGTGCAAGCTCCCACATAAGTAAAACTGTTTCAACTCAGTCAGTAGTGCAAACTGTCTTGGTGACCCCTTTTTCCAGGATTTTCAAAGTCTCTCTGAATTTGTACTTGTAGGACCATCTTGACTTAGTGCTGGCTGCATCTTGAGCACTGTTTTTCCATGGATTGGGACGCAGTCTCTCCCAAGAACAGCATGGAAGGAGACTAAGCATTTCAAGCAAAATGAAGTACACATGCACAGCTTGGTCTGTGAGAAAGACCCAGAAATTTTGACACTCAACATCAGAGAACCCAGAATTTTACCTGCAGTGCTTGCTGACCTGTCGAGCAATCACGTACCTCTTCTTTGAATGAGAACTTCTGTTTCTCCACACCTTTGGCATGGCTTTACACATGATGTTTTAATTTTTCTTTTTTTGTTTGTTTGTTTCCTTTCCCCATTTCATTTCCTCTTTAAATTCCAAGACAACTGCCTGTGTGCAAGGATAGCAGCTGTTTTATTCCTGGAATTAGCACTCAGTTACTGGACAGACAAACACTGGGCTTTCTGCAGGAAACTCGGCTTTCCTGATTTGTTGCTCTTTTCCTTAGGCTGAAGCTAATATCTACTCAGAGCCAGAACAGACGTTTGGGGTTTTGTCTATGGAAAGAAAGAGTTCACTCCTTGTCAGCAGCAATGTGTGTCCTTTCAGAAACAGAAATATTTTCACTCTTTGATTTCAGCAAGACATTTTGGCAGCATTATGAATCCAAACCTTGGCAGAATCCTGCAGGCAGTAAGACAGGGAGACTTCACTGAAATGTGAAGAGCAAAGAGAATCACAGCTCAGCGCTGCATGAAGGGCGCAGGAGTCTTTCTCACACAGCACTCGCTGTTCACAGAGCCACTGGCACAAAGGTAGTGCAGAAAAGGGCTCAGGCTGCAGTACCTTGTTTTCACGTTCAACAGTTCCTCATGCCACAACAGATAGAGGTCTCTAAGTGGCCTGCAGAACTGCAACACTCCACTTTTCCACACACCAGAAAAGCAAAATCCATTCTGGAATGTTGGGGGTTGCAGCAAAGTTAGGGAGAGAGCACCATACATGTACCTCCCCCAGTGACAGCCAACAGCTTGCCAGGAAAAGACTGAAGTCACCAGCTTCCACACATGGGGAGGCTTCTTGGTTAGCCAAAGGGCTGCTTCAGAGAGCTGAAGAAAAACAGCAGTGTGCTTGCATTGCCATGAGCCTGTTTGTTTGAAGCAGAACAAATGCTGTGACAAAGCTTATTTCTGTCTCCAGGAGCCAGGAGGCCCAGATAAGTCCAAACGTGCTCAAAACAAGAGCTGAAACCTTTGGGTGCTGATCCACTACTGAGTGAAGCTTCTAAAAAAGTGAAGTTTCCCCATCCCTGGCTATATTTCTCTCCGTCCTTGCTTAGGTGGCCACTCTGAGGAATGAGAGGACAGACTCACAGTACTACTGAAAGGCGAGGTAAAGACTCACAGCCTCTATCAAAAAAGGCCAGTGCCATTTTCTGAACAGAAAGGTGCATTGCTTAGTAAAAATGATAGTCCCTTCACTTTCAGTCTGGGTATTCCACCCCCATCCCAACTCAGGTCTTTATTACAACCCTCCTAGGAAAGGCAGGTAACGTCCTTTGGTCAAGATGGACTCGTCTCCTCTCCTGCCCCTGCTGCTCACTTGCCTTTCTCCTTCCCTTGCCCCTCCTCTGTGTCTACGTGCAGGCTTTGGCTGGCCCACAAGCCTATGCTCCTCTTGCAAACACGATCCTGCAGCACTTACTCATCACTTGTATCTGCTCAAGCCTGCTCAGGATGATTGCTCACATAATTAAGGGCCCAGTTACCCCGCAACCATATCCAGCCTTTGCAGCTGGTTTTCAATCTGCTCATCTGACCTTGTTACCACACAACGCCAGGGCACTACCATCCCTCCACCTTCCCCTGTGCTTACCATGGTCTTAACTTTGCAGCCATGACCGAAGGCAAAGCCAACTTCCCACACCACTCACTACCTCAGCTCTCAAAAAACTGTCCACACCACCCATAGAAGCTTGCTGCTCCCCTACCAAAGCACCTTCAAGCCTTCTGATGAAAGTTAAGTCTCCTCAGGTCTCATCAAATTCTCACCAGCTCTGGTGAAGCTCCCAGCCATCCCATGCGTCCTGCACCTAGGGGAGCAGCTCCTACTACCACATGGGCCGGGGGGATGGGACAATGGTCACGATGAGGGAAGCTGGGTGGGCAGCCAGGTGCCAGCTGAGGCCAGAGAACATCTCATGTGCCAAGTTATCCCTGTTAGATGTGAACTTGGATGGAAACATGGAGGAGAGCAGTGCCTTCAGGGAGCAGAGCAACGTTGGGTGGGTACAGAGAGGTGGAAGGGATGCAAGAGAGCGAGCCATGATGGATGCCACCACCATCTGCACTGTAAGGGCTTGCTGTGCCAGACGGTGGGGAATACCTAAGCAGTATTGCCCAAAGACAATATACAAGTAGTTGATGCGGCCAGTAGCAAAGCAACAAGCGTTCGTGTCAGGGCACACACACTTTAGGGATGACAGTGACCCTAAGAGCTGGAGAACTACGAGTTACAGGTGAAAACGGGTAGAAGAAGAAAGCAAAAGAGCAAGGGTGAAGCCTCAGTATCCTCCCCTGCCCCATCCAGGAGCCACCAAAGGCTGCCCGAGCCTTTGCGAGGCAAGGGCACAAGGCTGGGAGAGCCAAGCCCAAGTGTCTGCAAATCAAGTGTGCAGATAAAAATGGTGATAGCTTTGGTTTTAGCACTGAGTTTAAAAAAACCCAAAACAATCAGACCACTAACTGAGCATTGTTTTGATCATGCATTTTTGTTGGTTTTCTATTTGTTTTTAATGTGACCTGGGTTTTCTTTTCCTATCATTTCTGAACCTTTAGTATATTTTACTTTCTCAAGGTTTTCTCTTGAAAAAAAGAAAGGAAAAAAAAATAAAGAAGGCTGGAAACATTCCTTTTCATTTAAAAAGAAGCTGATATTCCGTGACAATGGGATGACTCCAGCAGCTGGGCTTTTAAGGACACCCTGGAAATTACAAGACTCCTGATAAAATCGTAGGAGTTGGCGAGGCCGTATTTTCCCTGAACAATTACGATTTCTTTGCCTGTGGGTATCACTGTGTTGAAATGTCTGTAAAGTTCCTGCTATGTCATTGAATTTGCATGCGTTTCTTTCCGGTTCCTTCCTTTTCCAGCCCCCGCCAGTGAGTAGACATTCCTGAAAATCAACTAACCGCACTGCCATAACTACAGCCTGAAGACTTTGAAGCAAATGAGCCTTGAAGAGTAATTGTAGCATTACAGGCACCAAATGATGCTGAATTATGCAGCGCTTAGCGGACGTTGCTTAGTGGATGGATTTGGGGAAAAACGTTAGGTAACATGAGAGGAAAAATGATCACTTCTCTAAATGATAGAGCAACGCTAGCTAAAGCTCTCACCATTTTCAACTTCATTAGCAAAATAAATAACAGAACTCCTCCTTTGGCTGGGTGCTGGGGCTGGACCAGAAGAGTCCCATTTTAAAATGTGCTGGGAAAAGACCTCCCCTTTTAGACAACATTTCAACCCACCAAATTTATACACCCTCCTCTGAAGCATCTGCACCACTGTTAGAGGTGCTGAGAGTGACCACACACCAAATCCAAGTGCTTCAGGTAATGAGCGTCAGCCAAGATGAACCAGGTCTTAGAGGCAGGTGTGAGCCAATGTTTCCATTCTGGTGGCTCAGATGTTGTGGGATGCATGGACCTTACCCAAGATATATCTTCTTAGCATGATAAATTAACTCCTATCAACTGCAAGAGATATTTTTGTTTGTTTGTTTAAGAACTATTTAGAAAACATCTCAGTAGCGATATCACTAACCAAGCCAAAAGAAGGGCAGCAACAACAGAAATAATGAAGATGACATGACGGATACACGTTCAGTGATGTCTGGTGATATACGTTCATCGGAGGGAGGCTGGACTAGGTGACCCAAACCATTCTATGATTCCATGTTCACTAATCGTTTGACTATCTCTGTGAGTTCACGTGCAGGATGTTTCTGCGTGTTCTACAAATCAGTATTATTATTTCCGTTCTTCATGTGTAGGAATCAATCTGAAATCGAGTGTTAATTAAGAAATTAATGTAGAAGATAAGCAGCTTGCTCAAGATCACACAGGAAATGGGCGAGGACTGAGGAGGGGAAGTAGGTGTTCCCCTGACCAGGCTGTCATGGGGTAGTGGCTTCTTACCAACATCTCAGCACTGCATAGCACCTGGAAAACACAAGGCTGCTGTAACATTTGGAGGTGCTCTCCCTCAGAACTTTGGTATTTTTCAGGGAAAAGAACTTGAGAGAAGGTGGGAAAGGAATGGGGGAAAGTCTGTTTAGGGCCTCACCTCTGCTTCATGGGTGTTGCTTGGCAATGCGAGTAGTGGCCTGGGCAGTGGGAAGAGCTGGAGCTTTGATGGGTTGACCAAGAAATCCCCATGCAGCAAGTACATGAAGTGCTTGGTGTTCCTGGGAGGTGAAGATGGGCAGCACATGGCTCAGGTGTGCCAGCATGAGGAGCCATGCTGTGGCACCGTGAGAGCAAACAACACTGCCACTCACGGGGCATCACTTCACTGCAGATTATAGACTCCATGCATCCCCAAACTGGGGAAGCGTGTGCTAGGCTTCCCAGTGCTTACCCACCGCATTCTTCATCCTCCTTCCTGATCTTCCCGTGTAGACCGGCCAGCTGGAAATATAGTGAGTGCCACAGCTGACCCCCGCCCTCGATGAAGCAAGAGTTTGAGGGAGGATGGGGAGGAGGTAGGGATAAGTAGGTGACAGTCTAATTAAGGAACGCATGACAATGTCTCACAATGGCAGCCAAGCTGCAGGCATTTCCTGACTGTGAGATGCTGCCAGCTTTGCCACCTTCAGAGGCTGGCCACAGCCCTGCCTGGGTGATGGAGAGGTGTCCAAGTCAATGATCTTGCTTGCGTGCTGTGGGGAGGTGGAAGCCGAGGCTTTAGGTTACCTTTTGGGTGTTTGAACAGAGGTGTCTGCTGCTGTTGACACTAAGTGATAAGTCAGGGCATTTTTTCCATTGGAAAGAATCTCAAGAATTTCCCCATTCTCTTTTTATTCTTTTTTTTTTTTCCCTTCTGCATCATGGTAAGGAGACTGTTACAGGACAGGGTGGGGGCGGGTTGGGGGTGAGGTGGGGTGTGGGGTGGCTGGCACAAGGCAGAGGGGGGACAGCACTGGTAAGGAGACTGTTACAGGACAGGGTGGGGGGGGTGTGGGGGGGGGGGGGGGTGTGGGGTGGCTGGCACAAGGCAGAGGTGGGACAGCACTTAATTAGAAAATTAGATTCCTCCCTCCATTCCCTTCTCACAAGCTGCTTCAGCTGCAAGATTCAAATGCTCATTTAAATTGAAGTCTTACTCCCTTTCTGCACCAATCTCCAATAGCTGCTCCTTAATGGTCTAGTTCCTGACTTGTAAACTGGTTCCCCAAAACAGCAGCCAGCAGCCACCTCTGGGGATTAATTATCCCTCCAGAAGCAGGAAGAGCTGTGGCTGCATTGCTGAGGCTGAACTTTTGCATCCAGGCTCACAGTTCAACCCTCTCCCTGACCCCCTCAAAGAGAAGAGTGAAACCTCAGAGCTTGGGGACACAGCTGGGAGAAAAGCATTTGGATGTGAAATATAGAAGCAAAGCCTTCCCAAAAGGGAAGAAATAGGCAGGAGCTTCCCTCTCTCCTTGCCCGTCTCATAGCACTGACTTGCTACCATAAACAACCTAGGCCCTAGAGCACCATTGCCAGAAAGCTCCTATTATTTTTTTTTAATGCTTCGCTGTGTCTCAGCTCTATGTTTCAGGTCATTTCTTATATCATTCAGGCTGGTTAGATTTTTTTCCCCAAGAGAAACCAGGCCTGTCTTGCTCCAGTACACCCTGGGGAGCAGTAGGAAGACCAGTGTCCCACGTGCACATGCTCACACATCCTCCCAACGCTGCGTACCATGGCAGAAAACATGCCTCACAAGGAGCTAGCTGAACATCCACACACGTGTGTGTGCAGACACCTGTGTGTGCACACACAAGAGGCTGAGATGCTCCTACACGCACAGGCATGTCCCTGCATGTGCAATCTCCACCAGGCGATGCTGCCCTCCCCCTGCCCTTACATCTCCGTGGAACTTTTTGGAAAGCAGAAGCTCAGCCAAGGTACCTCCAGCCCTCCTGCTGGTACCCATGCCTGAGTGTATCTCTCCCTCTTGGGGTGACACTGACACTAATAAGCAGGCACCGTCCCCGCCATAGCATGGAAAATATGAACGCTCTAAAAAAAACCCTGGTGCGGTGGAAAGCCAGGCCCAGGACGACTAAATCAAGCACCCTGGGACTGGCTTATCTAATGCACTTGATGGGTCTTGGCCACCACACAAGTAACTAGGTGCCTGTGTCTTCAGCTACCTGGGAGCTGAGGAGGCACAAGGGTCCCTGCTGCTGTGTTTCCTAGCCTGGGCTAGCAGAAAGTCAATCCAGCCAATGGGCATTATTTTCATGTGAGGTGACATTACAAAAAATGCAAACCCTCACTGAGATGCAACATTGGCCTCTCTTGTGGGCTGGGAAAATTTTGGTGGCAGTGAAGCGGGAGGGGTTGAGCTCCTTGCTGCAGATGCTGCTGGCTCTGCTGAAGAAGATACAAACCTGGGGTCCAAAACTCATAAACTGCTCTTTTTCTTCCTAGGTGGATACCTCCCCCTGCCCCCAGGCTGCCGTGTGGAGCTGCACATCCTCACCCTTGGGGAGCCTGGGAGATGCCCCTTGCACCCCTCCCATCTGAAGGGAGGGGGGCAATGGCGGATGTGAAGGAAAAGGCAACAGGCATGTTTTGAACAAAAGGATAAAGAGGCCAAACCGCAGATGAAACATTACCACTTCAAAGGAGAAAAAATAGATAACGACATTAGTCACCACCCAGCGAACAACCTACACCGTCCTCAGCCTGCGGAGCCTTCCATCCTCATCATCCTCCTCCTCCTCCTTCCCGTCCTCCTGCCCCCACTCCTGCCTGTTTATGATATGGCTTATGACAAAACAACTTAATAAAGGAATTACGCAACTGAGCTCCTAACCCTTTCCGTGCTGGGTTTTTCCAAATCCTTACGCTTATTGGGTAATTGTGCTGGAGGCATCGGCTACTTGTCACAAGCCCGGTTCTGTGGTTATTTTTTTAATGAGTCCTCAGCTCCTTAATTGCTCCCATGTTTTGTTGGGAAAGCTCAGTCACATGGGTGCAAAGGTAATCCAGGAAAAGGACTATCAGTGTGCCCAATTACGGGGGCTGGCACTGCCTTTGGTATTGAACTCTGCCCGCAGCCTCGGGACCAGCATCCCAGGAGGTGAAAGGGCATCTCTACACCTCTCAGAGCAGACTGGTGCTGGCTCTACAGCTCCTGTCCATATGCCCTGTAGGAAACTTGGCTCATAGCAGAGCTCACGTGCTTGTGGCCTTGGTACTGCTCAGGAAGCCCACATGATGGCCAAAAAGGTACCTGGGAGTCTATGCGTAGGCACCTACTGCCTTCAGAGATGCCTTTGGGTGCCTGAGGCACCTACCCAGGGTAGGCAGATACGATCTAGGGCCTACCAGAGCAGATGGGGCTGTACCTCTAGCATGCACCACCCAGATGCACCAGGACACTGGACAGACCTCCCCGGGTCCACCCTACCTCGCCGAGGGCTCACCGTCAGCAGCGATCAGCCGTGCCCTAACTTGCGCGATTGCCTCAACTCAGTTTGGGAAGTTCGCACCAGCAGTTGGTTTCCATGTGCCACTCTGGCTGCCAGCAAGGGGTTGGAACACACAGAGCAAAATTATTATCTATGTTGGTTACCCCCAAGGGTCCCAGCACCATGGCAGGAGACAAGCCAGACACCGTACAGACACGGGGTAGAAAGCGCATTGTGTGTGAGTGTGTGCTCGCATGAAGCATGAAGGTGGGTGAGCCGCGCTCCCGTTTGTGCTGTGCCATGCATCAGGGCTGGAGGAAAATCATTACCTACTACTGCAGTTTGCTTGTTTCAGACTTTGCTCCCATTTCTATAAAACAAATACAATGACCTACAAAAAAACCCCCGAAACAAACAAATGAAAATTCAAACCAGAAAAACAAAACAAAGAAAACAAAAAGATCCCAACCCCAAAGAATCAAAACCTCAAAACAAAAAAGACAAACAAATCCCATCCAAAACTGGCTCCCTCTAACAGCAGCCCACTGGGTCATCTCACCCAGCCTCAAAGCTTCTGGTAAACAACACACGTAACGACAGCCACCAGGCTTCTCCGAGCCTCTCCGCACATCTGTGGCATGTAACGCAGTGTAAGAAATCTGTATCTCTGTATAATTAAGAGTGCTCAGAGCAGTGACTCAGACATTCCAGCGCACTTTCTTCTTGTCATCGGTGCGCAAAATGTAACTTTACTCATTTTTTCCAATGACTTTGGACTTTAAAAACAGTAATTAGCAAAGTCAGCTTGTTATCAGCTCCAGTCAGTAACCCGTCCTCCCGCCAGCCCTCCACTGCATTTTGGCCACGGGTAAAGCTTTGGCAGTCATTTCCCAAGCCGTGCTTTTGTCCGGAGGGCTGACGCAGCCAAGTGAGGAAAATAGGTCCTAAACCTGCAAGCCCTTCTACACATCTTCGTTTTAAGCACTTGAGCATTGAAGTAGCTCCAGACTGGGCCTTTATATAGCATGGAAAATAGCATGCAAGACATGAAATAAAACTTTAGAGGCATAATTTTCTCACTTCTCTTTCTAGTTACGGCCAGGCAGGCATTGACAGATGCAAAGTGAAAATACCCTCCTCACTAATGATGCTTCTCCTACCGTGCTTTTATGGTGGTTTCATCTGCTAACAAAGCGTTTCACTACCGATATACATCGTACATCACCAAACAGTGCTGCATCCGTAGCCAGATGAAGGATGAATGACAATCTGCTACTTAGCACCACTCATGGGCATTCAGTCTACAAAAGGGTGTTACGGCACCTGCGTTTTGTGAGGTGACAGGGGAAGATGCTGCTTTCTCTAGCACACTGGTGGAGGCCGTATTTTCTTCCCTAGTGGGACAGGCTGGTTGCAAGACTTCAGCAGAGGAGGTTGAAAAATCAGCATCCCCTTGAAATCCATGTGAAGACTCTAGTGCAGCCAATCTGTGTGGGTGAACCATCACTGGGGTTACTTGGACTGGCATGTGTGGGAACAGAAAAATGCTCAAGAGACGTACTTAAGCCCGTGACATTTTAATATGAAAATCAGAGTGGAAAGAACAATTTTTCCTGAGTAATTTGGGTGATTCCTGATGTTGGGTGCTTGTCTGCTGTTTGTTACGGTGAAGCAATGCATGCAAAAAGACAGCAGCACTGTGCAAGACCCACCTACAGCCAAAGGTTTCTCTGGGAGGGAAACCGCATATGTGAGAGTGAGGGAGCAACAGGACCAGGCCCTACAGCTGGGCTGCAGATGAAAGATGGGGAGCATATTTAACCTTCTCAGTTTAGCTGCTTTCCTCAGCTCAGGTGGGATGAGCCTCATGAAGTTCAAGGGTTTGTGAACCTCTCCAGCTAACTGTGGATACAGTTCCGAAAATGAGGGAGACCACTGCGATTTAAACCACATGATTTCAAGGCCAAAGGGAGCCCCGTGCTATATGGCCACGCTTCAGGAAAGCTCTTGCCTACGTTGGGTAGCATCTCCAGCATGTGTCTGAATATCGGCATGATTGGAGTCAACGGGATGTCCATGAGCTGGGCAGTGTGACTGGGAATGAACACGCTCCTGAACTGGACCTTGATGGGAGGCAGAGGCCAGTTCTGCTGTCCTCCCCCCCCCTCCTTCCTCAAGTTAAACTAGTGCAAGCAGCACACGGGTGGCACAAGGTGTTTGTGCTTTGCCCCTGCAACCTCTCCTTCCACCTCTGCAGTTTTCATTGCAACCTTTTGCTGTGTTTTCCTCATTCTGCCTATTCCCCAAAGGGGGTTTTTCACCCTGTTGTGTCACATCACATAACTGACACCCTGTTGGTCTGGGGATTTTTTGCGGCTATCAGTGAATGTGAATTTGACAGCAAACTCAATCCACTGGGCACACACTGACCATGGATGTAGGGATGTTTTTACACTTTAGAAATGGAGGCATTGACATGTGAAGGAGCAAACCCAACAAGGCAAAAGCACAAAAGAAAGTATGGGTGAGGTTCAGCTCATCTAGCTTCAGCTACCTGAGAGTCAGGCATGCAAACTGCATGGTTATCTACATCTTGCTGGTGAGAGCCGGACGACCTCCAAGAAGTCATTCCTTCCAGATAAGCTGTTAAAATGAATCACCTTCTGGAGGGGTTTAGCTCCTTCCATGAAGTACAGGAGGAGACTAAGCAATTATCTCAGGCTAGACACCCAGGTTTTAATTACAATGGAGGCAGTTCACCATGACTAGCCCAGTGCCAGGGTGGGAGGTGGCATCACAGGATCTGTATCTGGGAGCTTCTTCCTGACTCCCTGGGTGAAACTCAGCCAAATAAACCATCTCTCCAGAGCCATTGCTCTGGAGATTTCTAATCATGTTTCCTCAAAGCTGACTGCTGTTTCATCACACCAGGAACCTCCCTGTAGACAAATGCCTGAGGTTAGCTGGAAAAGAAAGTCACTGATGGTAAATCCCTATAAAGCACCAGTTACTCACTGAAGTTAAATATTATACTTCATGCAAACTATGGCAAATCACAAATCACATTTTACAGAGGTCAGTAGTAGTTACAGAGGTTTAGCTGCTCAGATCAAGTAAGGCAGAAATAGAAGGAGGCCCTGGAGAAATCTTATGGGCTGCTACCAGGAAAAACTGGAAAGGATGCTGGGTGGAGAGGAGCACACGGGGCAGGATGCAGACTGTGAAACGCTGCAGCAAGCATCTACAGGGCAGTCCAGAGGGGCCAGGGCAGCTCAGAGGGGCCAGGACAGCCCAGGTGCCCATCCAGGAGTGCCAGTGGGGTGTGCGGTGGCACAAAACATGGCTCTCACCTGCCTCATATGAAGGAACACCCACAGGCTCTCCCCTCTACCGCACACAGGCACCCACAACAGACCCAGCCAGGAACTGGCATCTGAGTGCTGTGGATTTTGGCAAATCCCATTTCAGCTCAGCTGAGCGTCCCACGGATAGACAGGTCATGAGATTGAACACTACAAAGTCGCTTTGTTCTTGGGTGCAGGGCATAATAACCCCCGCACGGATCAGCTGAGTCTGGTGGGGACCGACGAGCCCTTGCAAAGCCTCCCCTCCATCCCGTAGTCCGAGCAAGTTTATGCACCAGACCCTACTCTAAAGCCCCCTCTGCCTCCTCCTCTTGTGAGGGTATGCCACATCCCATCAACTGCAGCATGACCGGATTAAGCCCACCAATTCAATGTCAGAATGTGTCAATGACTTAAAAGGTTATGCTGAGAGTAAAGCAAGGTGTGGGCGCCAGAGCAGGGGAGGGTTGGAGGGGGCTGAGAGGCAAAAAACATCCCACATGCGCAGCCCTCTCGGAAAGGGTTTCCCCATCAGAGGGTGCATGGTGAGCAGCTCCACCTCTGCACTTTGCCCCACCACCCAACTTCAGCCAGCTCACCCCCACCCTGTGGGACGCAGCCACCAAAGAGCTGCTGTTTTAACCCGGGGGAAATCCCACCGCAGCTCTCGCCGAAGCAGGGCCGGTCCTCACTCCCACGGGCAGCATCCAGAGCGGGCTTGACAGCCACAGTGCTGGCAACAACCGCAGTGGAAAGAGTTGTCAAACACCACTCAGGAAGGCTTGTGCTTGACAAATATTTGTTGAGCTGATTGTAACCCGCCCAGCTCTTGCTTTCTGAGCACAGAGAACCTATGGGGAAGAGTTTAAAACTCCTGTAATACAGCTGCCCTTTCTGCATCCCCTGGCACAGCTGGAGCAAACTCTCTCCTCACCCCGGCTGAGCTGCTCCCAGCACTGCAAGAGCAGGGTGTTCCACGGCAGTGACCACTCTGGGATTTCATTCCCATGTTTTCCCTTGTATTGACCGCTACCTTTGTAGGCTGGAACCTAAGGCATCAGCCAGTGTGACCCCAGAGGAACCAGGGAGCCTCGTCGTAGCAAGCCAAGGCGCATGGCTGCTGCTCCACCTCTGCAGCTCGTGGCAGAGCTGTGGGCTGCGTGCATACGGCTCCCAGTAGGTATGGCAGGGTGTTGTGCACACCAGCACACGGCCATGAAGGCACCTGGGTCAGAGGGGTGTTTGGGAGAGAGGTGCTTCATGGCAGGACACACTCCGAGACTGACGGAGAAGGAAAAACCTGAGCTCCTGAGCCCGCCGAGGGCAGAATAAAGAAGGAAGCATTGAAAACAAAAGCAAAGCTGCTGTGACATTTTCATGCTTGACTTCTGACATCCTCTCCTTCTCGTACACTTGACTTCCTTGTTTATTTTTATCAGATGAAGCTGATGGTCGCTGCTACGGTAACCCTGTGCGGTTACAGCTCTGGCAGTGAACAAGTACTCAATGCATGTTTCCTTTGCGGCTTCTCTCCCCGCTCTGTCTTCCCACCCCTCAGGGCTGTCAAAAACAGTGTGTTCAACTTTATTATGCCTTAGTGTTGAATGCAGCCCATTGTGACGGGCAGGGGTTCACCCCTCCAGCCACTGCTCGCTTAAGCCCACCAGCCACTGATGTCCTTCCCCTTTTCTTGTCCTGCCCTGGCTGTCTTCAGTGGGCAAAGTACAGGTCTCACACCTCAAGTAAGGGGCTGAGGTTCTTTTTGTCTTAACTTGGAAAAAGCACAAAACAACTCTCTCAGGGCTGATATTGAAGGTTGGGAGAAAAAACTCTTCAGGATAAAGCCTGATTTGGAACAACAACAAACCCTCGCTTCTCTTGCCTTGAGCCGATTCTTTCTCCTTCTAAAGTCATTATAGGAGAGACCAGCGGATAAAGGCTGTTGCTCTCTCCTACACCACGGAGACCAGTTCACCTCCCAAGGCTTCCCACCAGCCCCATGCAGCAATAATCCATGTCTCCTGGGATGGCACCAGAGTCCCATCAGTGGATTTGTCCATGCTCCAGCCCCATCTGATGATGGCGTTTCACTAGCAAGGGTTATAGCTTGTACTTGAAGACATTTTCAGGCTCTGAGCTTTTTGCCAACTGGACTGTCTCCAGTCCTTGCACCCACACTTCACAAGGGTATTACAAGTAGCTGCCCCAGGCTTTCGGCTCGTGTCATGGCCATCAGCACAGCCCCCGTCTCCCTTTCCTCCAGACGAGCTTCCACCAAGCAAACATTAGGAGCCGCAGAGGGGGGTGGGTGCCCCAGAGTACATCCTGACTGCACATCTTGCCCTTCAGGCATGAAACCATGGAGACACAAAGGACCTTCAGCAGCATGGCCCACCACTATCACACCTCACAACCCCATCCTCCTCCTCTTTCTGCCCCTAGCTAGCAGCCACCCATGGTGCCCTTTCTCACTTCACAACTGCTCTCATTTTTTTCAGCTCTGCTCATCACCACTTCCACACGTGGCTCTACCACCAGTCCTAGGCGTTTTCTGCGTGAAGCAGGTTACTTTGCACTCGGTTCCCCTCTAGGTGTTGGGCCTGAAACATCTTCCCTTCCCCCCTCCCATAAAAACAATCCTCAGAAGCTTTCATTTTGTTATGACCAGTTTGAGCTTGCTTCAGCCGAACTGTTCTCCAGTTGGGCTTGCACAGCCCTTTCTGAAGGTGGATGATAGCTGTAGCTATAGAAGAGAGACACCTTTTTAACGAGAGTGGCTGAAAAGCTGATTCTGTCATGCTATCGCCGCTACTGGCCTCCAGGAGGGCCTGGGCAGAGCTGCAGCTCAAGGGATGCCCCAAACCTTCACACAGAACCCTTCTGCCGCAGGGAGCCCCGGCACGCTTCACCCCTGCCTGAGCATACCTGGGCAAAGGGACCCTAAATGGGTCACACTAGTACCTGCCCACCCTTCAATGCAGCTTTTCACCAGGAGACCCTGAAACACAGCAGCAACAACCCTGCAGCAAGATGGGTAGACACGTGCTTGTGACATGCTCCTAGAAGCACAGATGCCTTTATACAAATGCAGCTGACTGTGGGGGCATCAGACAGCACAAAAACTCTGCAGTGCTTCGCTCGGGTCCAGGCCCAGATCCTCGCTTTCCTAAAACTGTTCCTTTTCTATCTAAACATAAGCAAAAATACATCATTTGAACCATGAAACAGCCAGAACTTCTCTCCTCAAGCAAGGATTTAAGGGTAGTTATTGTTCTTGTTTATATAAAGATGCTTGTGCCCAGGACTGCTTTTGAGAGCTCAGACCACACGCGTTACCATTACAGGCCATTGCTCCTCACATACGTACCTTGGTTTGTTCTGGGTGACTGTGGGAATTTGGGTTTGGTTTTGATTGTGCTTCAAGGCATCTCGAAGCAGATCAGCATCACAGGGAAGAAACTCTATGTCCACAGCTGCTGGGAACTTCCTACACAGACAAGAATGGGAAGGAGACAGCTTGCCCGGCAGCTGGAAGACAATGTTGCTTCTCCTATGCTTGCAATAAGGAGCAGCATGGTTACACCAGAGCAGGACTTGGACCTGCACTAAGGGGACCTGCATCCAGGGGTGTACACTGCTCCCTGTGTGCATCCCCTGTGATGGTGAATTATCTTGGTGCTCCTGCAGAGCAAAAATTCCACCTAGCTGCACCCAAACATAGGCAAAGTCAGATGCCAAAGTTCATCCATGCGTTTAAACTAACTGTGCGCTTTGATGAAACTAATCAGAAGTGGATAGACACCAAAAAAACAGATGAAATATTTGGGAGAGTGAATTCAGGCTGAACTAAGCAGGGTCACAAAACACAGCTTGCTGTGTCATCAGTTGCAACTACAGAGCAAAACTTGAGGACAAATGCCTCAAGTTTAAATGAGCCAGAAGAAATACTTTGCTTTGAGCAAAGGTCCTTATGCCACCCATCAAGGTCTTGGGATGCCTCAGTCACCCACTCAGCAGCAAGCCCATTTTCAGTTATGGATGCAAGTTCCGGTTTAACAGCTGTTGCTGAGGACCAGGAAAGAGCCTCCTTCCTGCCATCACTGCTCCAGGCTGATACAAGGTAGACCCCCAGGCAGAGTGAGCCCAACCTTCTAGTCTGGTCCCAAAACAGCATGATGCATCAGGAAACAAAGTGAGTGGCTTCATTCTGACATGAGCCTGAAAAACCTGTTCATGGGAAGCACATGGAAGCAGCTAACAGGTTCAATTCATCTGCAGTTCCCCTAACCAGCACTGTATTTCACACAGTAACGTTCTGGGGCAGAACCAAGCATCTTCACTGATTTCAGACCAGCACTTCAACTTGGAAATGCTGCAGCAGCTTCTACAAGGAAGGAAATTCCATGCCTGAGGAGAAGAAATCAAGGCACCTTAGCTAGAGGTCGATTGAAGAAAAAGAAAGGCAAGCTTCAACATTGCGTTTGTTTCCATGGCATAAAAAATCCGCAAGGGCTCAGCACGATATTAATTTATCTTTGAACTGTGGGGCTCATGTTGAGCCTGCCCTCAGTCCAAGCATTAAATGTGAGGGTCATTAGTTAAGTGTACTTAAACCAGTCTCATGTGAACATAATGCTCTGGCCTCAGCCCAGCTTGTTTCCACAGGTAAGATTAGAGTCTGTTACTTGCCAAATCACAGAAACTTCTCTCCATCTATCTGAAAGGCAGGCGAATCCCAGGGCATTTGCTTCATATCACCTAGTTTCAGTGGAAAATTCCATCCCATTAAGAACACCATTTGAATCACTGAATCCTGATCAGATTTCTACACCCAAGACACTGCCTTGGTACTAAGCAAGTTCAGAATTGCAGACAGAAATGCCATTTCCTCCAAGTCTTCCTCTAGCAGCGCTGCAAGCTGTAGCACACAGCCATCAGTGTGACCAACTACTCAAGAGAAGCTGAATCTAGACCCAAAACAGCCCAAGCAGACGAGCCCAGGTAGCTCGGCTGAGACCCCAACTGCACAGAGCATGCTAAGGCTCCATGCCTGTTGCTTAGGGCAGGGTAAAGGCATGCACAGGGAACATAGGCAGGTACTGCTTTAATTCCAAGAGCAGCTATGAATAGCCTCCATTGTCCCTGACTCCCTGCTCTGTAAGGTTAGGTAAAGGGTAGACATAGATAAGTAATTAAAAATACAGATTTTTCAGGACCGAGCTGAAGCACCACTTTGCAGCAGCTTTCATACAGCAATAAACAACCATAGGAAGATGGAGGACAAAGATGCTGCCCCTCTAAGCTGATTTTGGCTTACACAGTCTGAGGGCTGCCACATGCACAAAATAAGTGACTCCATGTTCATAGAATAGCCTCAGGCAAGACATGTCTTCAGATATTTGCAGCCTTGTACATCAGCACACCTCAGACCTTAAAACACAAGGACAAACCACCATTTGGACAGCTGACCATCCCAACCCACTTTGGCAGCAAGAACAAAGCCAGTATGTTTGGAAAGCATTTTCAAACTTTATTTACAACTGTCACAGTGACAAAAATGTAGTTTGAAAAAAATGCTAGCTTCTCCCTGAGGCTCAAAAAAGAATTACAGAAATATAGAATGTATATTATACAACAGGAGGAGATTTACTGGAGTGCTTTGTTCTTTAGATACGTTCAACAACAAATAGAAATATACACAATACTTCCAAAAAAAGGATGCAGACAGAAATAACGCAAGTCTTTCGGGCAGACAGCAGGTCTGAAGTCCAAGGATTGCTATCTCGTTGCTGCCCACATGGTATTATCTTTGATATACAGCTTTGACTTGGTGGTACAGACAGTAGAGACCGATAGAGAATAACACTTAGAAATAAAATGACTGGCTGGTATGCAGGTGTACAAGCTCATTCCAGTAAGACAGCAAGACTAGAACAGGTGTTACAGATACAACAGCTGAATCCATCACTAGAGAAAATGGTATCACCACATCATGACCATTCAGCAATCATCCATCCACCAAGGTGGGCAGGGAGCATGTATAACCGGGTCTGCATTGCTGGACCAGAAACCAGCTGCAGTGTAGGAACTCTGGATTTCTCCTGCTTCACGCTATTCCATCTCCAAACTCCTATCTGTCTGAAACAGTTATGCAGAGCTGATAAATTATTGCCATTATGTTTAAACACAAGCAAGACAAGACTAAAACAATTCTTCTGCCAATATTGTTAAAAGCAGTTCCCAACCCCCACCAGCGTTTTACTACTCATGAGGTATTAAAAATACAAATACACACACATCCAAATAGATTTTAAAAATGGAACCAGTTACAAGCAAAGGGGGCTGAAACTGGGATTATTATGAAAGTCTGGTTAAGGCCTTTACATTTCCTTTTCTCCTCCATGATCCCAGATTTGGTTTACATGGTAACTATTCTCATCCTATCCCAAGACCAACTGGCTCCCAAACTGGTCCCCAAAGCTGCAAGATCATGACTTTTCAGGAAAGCAGCAGGTTACCCTGTCTGGCAGCAGACCATCCTCCTCCCCAAAAGGAGACAGATGACTTCTCCTTTAAGCAGGATATGGTGAAGAGGAGACAACCACAGACTGCACAAGCCAGTCTTGCACTTCATTAAACACCCACGAATGTTTCACCCTTACTATGAAGCAGAAATACATCTTGTCTCAGGGCACCTGGGCTAATCACCTCCCAGCAGACCCCTCCTGCAAACCCCTTTCCCACTGGTGATCCAGACTAGATCTGGTGTTTTGTCTTTGGATTACATCCAGGTCTGGCAGCACTCCCACCATGCACACCCCTTCTAGCCTGTTCTGCACTGAGGTGGCCCTGCAGTGCAAAGCTGGAGAAGATCCTCCAACACCAGCCCTCTACAGCCCATTGACCAGTGAGTTTTGAGACATGAAACTCTAAAGCCTCAAGTACCCCAAGGTAAGGAGGCATAACCTCCACCTTCTGGCTCTGGGTGCCGCACAAGACAAGACCAACCAACAGCAGCCTTGGCAAGCAGGAGGGGAAAAAAAAATCTGAGGTGTTCAAACCTACATGAGATCTTGCTACAGACAGAAGCATCTTTATATCCAATGGTGCATTACCTCACACTGGCCATCTGCAAGATACGCTAGGACCTTGCAGTAGAGATGACAAGCAGCAGCCTAACATTATCCTGCAAATTACAGCTGTTCAGCATTGAAGAGTCTAAAGGCAAACAGGGGGAGAAAACAGCTTTGGGAAAAGTGGCTGGAAAACAGGCTCAACAGCAAGAGCAAGAAACCCAACTACTCCTATGGACACTCATGTTACCCTAGGAGGTACCAAACTGGGGAGAGCTACAGGCCCCTCATCAGTAGAGCATTTAGCCATGCTTTGCTACAGACACCCTTCCATGCCCCTCAACACAAAATGGAAGCTGTAAGAAAGGCAAATCTGAGAGATTACAGTTCTGTTCTCACACTTTGAGCTGGAGGCAGCTCCTGGCCAAATGCTGCCATCTGACTTTCCTCCTGCTCCCCAAGCTCCCCCCTCCAGCAGTCCTCACATGGTCACCCTCTGCCATGGGCTTGGAATTTCACTGCTGCCTCCGCCTCAGAAAAATACAGATAATGATCTCAGAGAACAGCAAACATTTCTCTGCGTTACTTCCTTCCTTCCTCAGGAGGTCTGGTGACACCAAGGGCTTCAGTTCTCAATACTGAGAATACAAAAAAACTAAGATCTTGCAGGTGCAAAATTGAATTTGTCTTTTTTTTTAAAAAAAGACTTTCAAAAGAAGTGTGGTTCTTCCTTCAGAAGGGTACAGTCCCTTGCCTTTCCTCAGATGCCATTTATTGCTCCTTGTTGTCCTCCTTTGCATCTTCACAGTTTTCTTCCTCCTCTTCCTCCTCCTCCTGCACAAGGAATTCTTCAGGTGGCCATCTCAGCTCACCGCTCTCCACATCACCCTCTGTCGGCTCCACCACGATTGAGGGCAGGCGGTCCTTCAGCTTACAGTAACGGTCAAAGTCTGAGGGATCAGGGAAGATCTGAAAGAGCCAAGAAACAGCATGTGAGAGGGGTGGCATTCAAGCAATCTGAGCTAAAACCCAGCTGAAGACACTTGGGTCTTCAGGGCAGACTAGTCTGGACAGAGTAAACCACTGAGTGATGGGAAGACTCTCGAACTTGTAAATAAGCTTCTCTAACCTCCAAGTTCTGGAAGTGAGCACTGCCCAAGAGGCTTCCAAAGCACACGCTTGCTTGAATAGTGCTCAGCAAATAGGCATCTGCCCTTTTGGATATTTACCCAAAGGCCTCACCCCTGCTGCTTTTGCATTAATGCTCATGAATTTACACTGAGTTATCTTGAGCAGAGAATCTGAGATCTCATTTCCTGCTGCTGGTCAAGGCACACACTAGAACAGGCTTGTGCTCCAGGATCTTCTCCTAGAAGGGAGTAGAGGCACGTGGCAACCCAGTGCTAGAGCGGTCCAGACCTTTGCAGCAAGAGCCTGCATCTGGTATCACTCCAGGTACGCAGCACCAGACCAAATAAGAAGTTCAGCTGCATTTTAGAGATAATTTTGGCAGTGTTCTGCATGCCACAGCTACCATACATCAGTAGTGAAACTCAGGAGGACACTCCTGCTGGAAGGGTTGGAGACCGGACTATATTTCCTTGGGCAGAAGGTACCTATGCCATAGCCATCAATTATGCACCATACTCCTTGTGCAAGGAGGGAGGACCCCCTTTTTTCCAGCCCCCACAATGTGCACACACCTGACCCCTTCCCGCTCACCCATAGCTTGCCACGTGGATGCACAAGCTCACACACCGCAGTAGCCACAGACCTCATATCTTATTGGCAGTGCCACTGGGATGCACACTTTGATCCTCCTAGGAACTGGGGCAAAGACATAGGCACAGGAGAAACAGCCGCTGCAGCACAGCATTAGCCAGAGCTTTGCATGATTCAATCGCAACAGGAACAGAAAAGGTTGCTGTTATTACAGGGATGCCCTGCTAGGGGAACAGTTTCAAACCTCAGCTCATCCAGAAAACAAACCCTAGGTGACATGAACCAGTTGTCACATGAGATCCCCTGGTTGGTAGCCAGAAGATTAAACAATTACCACCTGTTTATTTAAAACAATTTGATGAGAGTGTCCATTCCACATTACAGTTCCATCTAAACACCTCAAATACTGACAAAATGAATTTTCCCCTTCAAGGCTGTAGATGGGGTGAGCAGTCAGGCACCATGCTTTTCTATGCACACCAGCTGCTTTCAAGCAAGTCATAAGAACATCCTTGCAGAGAACAGCACTGCCAGCATCAGACACACTGCTCACGAGTGTCACTGCAGTGTGAGTGGAAGATCTGATCTGCTTTGTGGTTCTACTTACTAAAGCAGGTTCCCCATCCAGGAGCCCTGAACATTAACCATAAAGCATCCTTCTCCTAATGCCAGTCGTGCAGGTACTCACCACCTTGGGAAGCCCCAGCCCAAGCCCCAAGTGGAACAATATCCTATCAACTTGTTCTTCAGCCTAACAACTATAAGCTATACCACCACCTCCTTGTCAACATTCAGTCTTCCACTCTTCATCCACTCCCTTGCATCCAAAGCTTTGTGGCAACCAGGTTACCAACCAGAGGAAGCCATCAGGTTGCCACTTAATGCAAAGCCAGGCAAGGTAACCAAAGGCACCACACAACACCGGGGCTGTTTGCACACATCCATCAGTCCTAAGGACAGCAGGTGCAGGAGCCCAGCTCCCACTGCAGCATCCATATGTGCTTTCAGGACACACAACAAGAAGCAAGATCCTTGAATATGGCCACACTAACCAAGGCATTGCAGCATGAGCTACTTGCTGTTAGTTGCTCCAAGAAGTGAGACTAACTGTTTCTTGGAGTTTTGTGGCTTCTGCTTGGACAAAGGCAGTTTCAGACAACAGTGCATTACTGGAAGTACAGTTAGTGGCTCTTGAGCATCAATTCGTTATCTAAACTTCAGATAGGAAAAAACCACCCTTGACATTACATGGTTTAGAAGGTTGCAATGGAAAAAGAAGTGTGGTTCAGGAGGTTACATAAGCTGATAATGTCATGAAAATAGCCTCCTGTGCAAGAAAAATAGCAGTATAATAATTAAACTAACCTTTGGCTGCTATCATTTTAAGCACATTAGGTCAAATTGGAGCCATTTCTTTGAAAACAGCCTGCCAGAATTTTTTTTTCCAGAAACTAAGTAGTAGTCATTTCCTTACAAACAAATATCCCTGAAATGTGGTGTGCAGCTTTTTTAATAAAAAACCCTAGCACAATCTTATCTCAAACAGCTGCAGGACAGACCGAACCCAAGAAGGTCAGGATTTTTTCCACTAAGTCATGCTTTTTAATCGTTGAGGCAGCATGAAGTGAGATGTTGCAACTGCACTTTCAAGGGGTGTGGACAGTCAATGGAAAAAGTACACAAAGGCAGATTTCCTCACATGTGACAAGCAGGGTGACACAGCAGGCCAAGCACAGAGACTGAAGGAAAAACGGTTTCAGATTAAGACTGTTTGCACATCTGGGGAAGCCAGGTGGAGAAGTTACCCCAACTGGCCTTCCCTTTCCAAAGTGGGACAGACAGACTCCTTACAAAAAAGGATAAGCAAGCACCAGCTTTCTGCTGTCCCACACCAGCAGTGCCGTGCTGGATTTGTTGTTCCCATATGCCTAATCTGGTCCCACTTCAGGTTTAGACAACGGGAAGAAAAAACTCAAAAACATGCAGTGAGGTCCCCACTGGGAACACAGCAGCTCAGCTCTGACCTGAGAGCTCTGCACCCTTCTGCACAGCAGCTAGGACAGCCTGCCTGACCAAACATGCCTACAAGACTTTTCTGCTCATACCCAGCTCAGGCATGTGGGAGGAAGACTTTACATCTCCACCACCCGAAGAGCACAGTGGCAACCCGTTAACTTCTCATTTATCAGAGGGAGCCACCTCACACAATTGAAACAGATGCTTACTTCTGGCTGATCTAGTCACTTGATGGGGGACAAGTGACAACCACCAACCGGTTGTGAACCAAATTTAAAACCAAATTTAGCAGCTATTCAGAGGTGTCTTCTTCCTCCTCACTTGCACAATACAGCATGATGGGCCTCAACTGCTTCCACAGAGCATCCCCATTCTGTAGCTGAGCCCCAACTCCTGGCTCACAGAGAGACACCTCCAACACCTTTAGAGCCCACAGCAGACATATCTTTTGCTTCTTATGCTACTCAACACAGCTTCTCACTTGCAGCAAGACTGGTTTTCGCAGGCCTCTCCAGATTATGTTTTGGGAACTGCTCTCCTCAGAGGGGTCCAGATCACATATAAAACAACCACACTCTTGCCTTGCAGCTAGCTGGAAAGGGCAGTGAAAAGCAGAACTTGAAACAAAAGCCTGAAATTTTAGAAAGATCCTGTTTGTTTCAGATGATCTAGCTCTACTATCCTTGAACGAAGTCTTGGCAACGAGAATGGAAAGTTTTCATTGCCCTGGGGAGGCTCATACGCTGTCTCGG
>NW_010399560.1:98035-103865 GCF_000710305.1 Buceros rhinoceros silvestris
ACGCTCGCGCGGCATTCACAGGGATGGAGAAACACCAAAAGCAGGAGAGATGTCAGACAGCTAAGAGGATTAGCTCAGCACTGCCATAATCCAAGTGACAGTTGGAAATTCAAAACAATTTCCACATGTGTACTCCATACCAACTCCCATAGTTAAAATGCTTGTCTCCCCTCCCATGGGGCTGAAAACTATTTCAATTATCTCACAGGGAGACTAAGGCATTGAGGTCTTTCCAAATTAAGTTACTGTTTTGGCGGAAAGCTTTGCTTCGCTGTGGTAATACTATGCAAGACTGAGAGATGAACCACTCTGGGTACAGGACACACCCCGATGTACACATATCGCTCATCCTACCAGTACTAACAAGCAGGTTTTGCGCCTCTTCATCAGTATCAAGCCAATATTCCAAATACCAAATCAGCATTTAAGTTCTTAAAATAGAACTTTACTGCCATGGAGAAGCATGGCAAGCTCATTTCAGGAAATATTTAAATCATCTCTCAGTGTCCTCTTTGGACGAATTTTCCAGCTCTGAGAAGCAGTGCTAATACATACATTTACTCACACAGCAGTCATGATTCAAAACCAAGCTCCATGTAGCAACCACACATCAGCCTGTGACTCAGGTGTGTGAACTATGACAACTCCCCAGTCACGGACAGATTGGCCTGTACTGGGTGACAGTGGCAGGGAAACTTCATACATCATAACAGTTTTCCATCAGACTAACAAGGCATGAAGTAGGGAGGAAAAAACACGCACCGAGATGTTCTGAATAGCTGCCATCTTCTGCGTGCATTTCAGTGGAACACTTTCTTGCACAGCATAGCTGTGAACACGATTAGTTTTAGCTCTGTTTATCCCACATCCTGCCTATGTCTTCATTTAAGGTCCCAGACCCTGGAAAACACATTGACCCAGCCTACTAATCTTGTTCACGCAGCACATCTGATACATGGTAACTTGACAAGTTACCTTAAAGTCACTTGCTATCACCACCATTTTGCAGCCCAGGCTCAAAACCTGCAGTAGTGAGCACCAGCTCTAGTACAGGACTTCCCCTGCACAAATCAAGGCTGCACAGACATGACACACCTTACAAGCAAACACGACAATTACAGAAGCAGCTCAGTTTACACCCTTTGCCATCAGCCCCTTGGTCAGTAACACGTTGTCTTCCAGTTCAGCTTGGGGGATGCAGTGGATGCAGCTCAAACCTCTCAATAGGAAGCACCACAGCTCCTTGGGAAAGTCAGTGCTTCACTGGTGCTGGTGAAGAGGGGCTGCATTCGCTAAAAATTACTCCCAACAAGACAGACAACCCAACATTTCACCACGGACACTGGACAGAGCACTAAGCCTATTTACCTAGATTCAGTCAGTGTGACATGATTCACAGCTAGCTGTGGCTGTGATTGACCTAGACGGATCCCAGCATGATGTGATCATGACTTAAAGAGCTCAAGCTTCCCATGACAACCAAACCCCAGCTGATGGCATGAAGGAAGCTTAGCATCCACAGGCCAATCTCCTAAAAGAGAGCCTAAGGTCCACTGGACCAGCATGCCAGCTGGTCTGCAGCAAAGTAGCACACTCAACTCAGGACACAGCATTTGCTCAAAATAAACACTTTGGGCAAAGTGTTTTCACTTGTGCTCAGACCTCATTCCACTTCTAAGGAGCAAGGCAGGATTCAGGTCAAGGCCCTGTTTTGACAACAGCTCCCCAAATTCAGCCTCTGTTTCAAGAGCATCGTTTGTGCTGCTATGAGATGGCATCAGAGGACAAGCTGGCAGACTGCTGATGAGGCTTTTCAGAGAACAGGTATATTTAGGGGTTGGAAAACAGCAAGCAGTACATTAGGTCTGGCTGGCAGTGAAAATGGCCCAGCTCACCAGAGACTGCCAGGCAGGAAGTGAGTGAAGCCCTCCATAGGCACATCTGTTTGCAGCAGGGGCATCTCGAGGCATCAGCTGCATTTCAACAAGGTTTTTTGTTTAGTAAGTCCCATGGGAATTATGGGACATCTATCAAAGATCTAGAAATAGCTCTTCACTGCAGGCACAAGACCCAGCATGACATCATCTCCTCAGCTGCATCTTGTTTTGTCTATGCCATCCTGTTCTGAGACTCTGCCCCAATTTCACCATTCACTTCTGCTCAGGCCCTTTAAATCTGTTGGCTGAGCCATCTTCAGGGGGCTCAGCGAGCAGCTTTACATCACAAACACAGTAATAAAAGCTGCTTTAGAAGGGTTTTTAAATTAGCACATTAGCTTACGAGCATTTTCCATATTAACTGGAAAAAGACATTTCTATGCTAAGAAAGCACATTGTTCAAGTGCAACTGTACAAATTACTAAGCCTACCCAGGCAACTCAGGTGTCACTGACATGACTTCTGCAGTCTGAATTTTCACATCATTGCTTAAAGAGCACTGGCCAGCCCACCAAAGGCCAGGAAGCTTCACCAGGGGAGCACACACCTTCAGCTGATGCCTAGACAGCAGACACCCCAGAACACGAGCAGAGGCATGAGGTGGAGAAGGCAGAAGGGAAAGTCAACAAGCCCAGTTCCCTCCCTAACTAGTGAGACAGACAGGAGCCCTGAGTTCAGAGAACTCCACACAGCAGAATCAGATTGCTGAAGTTTATACTGTGGGTATGAGTTTATTTGCTTCCTCGGTTTACTCCCAAGTAAAGGCAAAAATACTTTGAAACTGTTGGTAAGACAAGACTATCTGCAGCACACATCAATGCTTTTCACAGTTCCAGCAAAGCTTCTGTACTATCTTCTCTGGTCCAGACAGCTTCATGACCACGTACAGTGGCAGAAGCAGTCCCCAGGCTCACAGATAACTTCCTAGGGCCCAGCTCCCAGGCAGTCCCCACTCTGCACAGCCTGAGGAAGACACTTTTAACCTTGGTTTGAGATCGTCTTTGCAGTAAAATAAATCCAAGTTCTACTACTAGAACAAGAGAAACTTTTGAAACTAAAAGCTTGCCTCTCCCAGTTTCAGCTCCACTTTTTTTTTTGCCTCTCACAGCTAGCCAAGGGCTGTAACACTCACACCATGAGTGCCTGACTCTGCACTTGAATTGAGGAAGATGTTGCAGCTTAGAACAACAGGCCTCAGTGTAGGAGCAGTCATGCTCCATTAGCCCTGTCTGGTTTTAAGTTATTGCACTACAGCCCTCAAGACTAGCATACAATTTTCCATATACCAAACTCTCTCCATCAGCAAGATGAAGCACGAAGTGCTGAAGTCTGAGGTAGAACAGAGAGTTCATGGTGCAATTTGCTTCAGATTTGTCCTTGCTGTTCTAATCTGAGTTTTCAACCCTTTAAGGATGCTTTCAACTTACCTTGAGTTACACTATGACATTCTCAGCCTAGTAGACAAAGGAAGCTGGACCCTGCTCCTCAATCGTCTTTACACTAACCTGATTTAGAGGGCAGACCTTATACACAGTCCACACATCACTAGTACATCAGCAGGATCTTTCATTTTAACACCTCAACCCTTGCTGCCATCAGTTTGGCTTCTATCAAGGTGAAGTACTGGCAGGCAGTTCCCAGCTCTTGCAGGCATTTGAAAGAAGTCACCTATGACTAGACCACTACAGAGAAAAGTCCTGCATAGATATGAGTTGTCAGCATTTATGAATCACACAACTTCGTGTTCAGATGTTCTACTGAAAACCGAACAGGCCTGTCCCCTAGTTGGCTCAAGCAGACTTCTCAAGGTCACTAGCACCTGGGGAATAACCTCACTGAAGCAACCGTTAGAACAAGCAGGGCACTTAGATTCTGCCTCTCATCAGAAAATTTGATAGGTGAATCTGACTGGGTTAAGCCTCTTCCTCTGGTGACCCATAAAGACAACTGAACATCCCACACAGGCTGGTTTCATTGCTTCAGGTTTAACAACTGCTCTCATTGCTGTACACTCCCTCTACAGGAGAGGAAGGAGAAGCCGTAAGTTTTCCACTAACTCAAGCACTGAAGTACAGCACAGCTATTTCCACACACAGGCAATAAACCAACTTGCTCTATTCAGATTCAGAATTCTGACCAAAAAAAGCAATGCATCCCCTTTTCCTCCCCATAGCTTTAGCTTCTGCTGGAGGCCTAAGCCATAGCCCAAAGTTCAGTTGATTTCATGCTTCAGTGCACCCTTACTGCCTTGTAGCTCATTTTTCAGATGTAAATATGCAAGCATACAACAGCACACCTCATTTGAATGCACATTTAGAAAAACTGCCTCTGTGCAGGTTGTGTAACATCTGCAAAGGAAGAGCCCAGGATCTGCTGGTAAGAGTCACCCAATGCACAGACCAGATGCAAGTCAACTGCATGCACCCAGTGTTCGTGTCGAATCCCATCAATGAGTCTCCTGGAGATTTGATCTAAAGTCTGATCTAGTAGGCTAAGACACACAACTCACTCTTAGAGTAACCATCAGCTAGGAAATGAAAGGGGTATTGACTCTAAAGGATTAAGGCTCTAACTAGTTTCTAAGACCACCTCTTCACATCAGTCCCTGATCTAGAGGTTAACAGCTAGTTATATCAGTCAACTTTCAGAATGAACGCAGCTCGTGCCTTCAGTAGTGCTATCTCCTGTGACATTTCACAGTTTGTTCAGGCTGTCTCTGGCCTCAATGGATCTTACAGCAGACTGTTAACCCTCTCATATAGGACCATCAGTGAGGAAAACCAAGAAACAGATCCAAAAAAGTGCCACATAAACAGCTCTCTCCTCCTGCTCCACGCAGATAATTTGTATGCTGTGTTACAAAGATCTCAAGAGAGTTCTCAGACCAGTGAGTGGTCCTTCTTTAAGAAGTGACTCCTTCTTTAAGAGATTTCCCACTGAGCCCATGCTGAATGAGTGGGGGCTCGATCACTTCAGAAACAACCAAGTCCTTTGCCAATCCAGTCTGATACCAAGTGATATTTTAGACATCTGGCTCCTGCCAAGCAAGCATTCCAGTCTGTTGACTATTCTCACTACAGCTACACAAGACCTGCTATTAGGTCAGGCTATGGAAAGGTACATTAGACTGAGTTTGCAGTCCAGCCCAGGCAATTCCATAGGGGATTACTGCCTAAGCAGCCAGCAAAGCACTTACCTGGTACGACAGGCCATCTTTGCGGGGGCTTAGCCCAATCTCATCCATAGCTGGGGTGTTCATCATCACTTCAGTCATTTCAGCTGATCTCAGATAATCAGAGCTAGGAACAAAAGACATCATTCAAATGATCCGAGGGGCTCCAGAAGGGCTGAGCAAGGCTTAAGTAGCACCAGGAAAGAAAAGCAAGCAAAAGAGGCTGTCGGCAGGGTATTTCTGCTCCTTTCCTTCGTGCCACACACCCCCCCTTGGAAGGGGGTGGAAAAACCTCAGTACCTCGTAAACCGGCGCTGCAACCCCTATCTCCGGGAGGAACTCCCGGACTTTCTCCCCGTGAGCGCAGCCCAAGAACCCCTCCGGCGGCTGGAACAGCAGCGGGTCACTTGGAACTCCGCTTCCTCCAGCTCTGCCCCCTAAGGGGGGAAAGTGAAAAATCACAGCAAAAAAGTGCAAGCGCCGGGGCTTTCTGTTGCCTTTTTTTTAAAAACTAGCGTGCTTTAGCTCCTGCTGACTTATTTTACAACCTCAGGGACTTCCACGCCAGCGGAGCGCACGGCGCCAGTTCCAGCTCTGCTTTTCCAGCCTTAATGGCATTTCCAGCTCAAGAAAGTGAATTCCCACAGTTCGCAGTTCATCCCGCTAGTGCTCAGCCGCTTTCGGAAAAATCACGTCCCGGGGCTTCACACCGCTCCGCCGC
>NW_010399561.1:0-1628 GCF_000710305.1 Buceros rhinoceros silvestris
GCCATTGCTACTGGCTGCGTGCCATTTGCAACTAGGAGATAAAAGAACAACAACAGGGTTTAGTTTCTGAATTGGTGATTCTTGGTAGCTGTAGTAAAGCAAGAATGTCCTCTGCATTTCGTCATAGGGAGAAAATAATTAACCACAGTTACAGGAAAAAAGAGCTTTCTAGATGAGAAAAACACTGTTTTGATTCATGCAAAGTGGAAACCATAAGCAGAAAGAATGGTGGTAAAGCTGAAGAAAAATTAGCTCCTGTAAGTATTACCCACCCAGAGGTTTGTTTGCTCAAGGGCTATAGAGATTAAATGACAAGATTTCCCTCTTTTCTTTTCTATGGGAGAACTCAGGTTTTCGAGTGAAGTTGAACAGAAAATAATGAAAAGCTGCATTTTGCCAGTGAAGAATAGAACATTATTTGCTTGCTGGAAGTCAAGAGCAAAGAAGAATTCATACACTGGGATGGGTTTTGGATGTTACTAGAAAACACAGTGGAATGACATTTTAGTCTAAACATTTTGGAAACTGTCTTTCAGTTACCAAAAATTCATACTCATCCTCACATATTTTTGTAAAGGCAATTGATTTCAGAATCCTCCCTTTTTTTTTTTTTAATTTGAGAAATAGTTTTGATGATTTTTTACTATGCTAGCCTGTTCACAGAAGCAGCATTGAGAAATCTGGGTGCATCTGGCAGGAGATGGAAAGCATTGCTGAGAAGCAGATTGTAAGGATCTTGGGGATAATTTTGGTTTCCAGCTGCTCTTGGTTTCGGTATGAAACTCTGCCATATCTCTTACTAGTTAATGCTCCAATTACTGCCGTGTCCATAGTCCCAGGATGTACACGGGAGATCAATGACGCTGGGAATGACCAAGCTATAGGGCAGGGTTCACCAGGGATCTAGGTTTTAATCCTCTAAACTTGCTGAATAGGTATAAACACTTGAGTTTACAGCTTTAAACAACCCACCAAATTACCTGATTTTGCAAAGGTGTTAAATACCTGCTCTTCCCAATGAAAGAGGTGGGACTGCTTTAAAATTTGCCAGGGTCTTTGACATACAGGTGAGATATTCTTCAAGGGGTATGGTTTCAAAGCTTTTTGCATTAAGCTTGTTTTTTAAATTCACACATGCACAGTTCTGATCTGATGAGAAAGCTCTGCTACAGGTATGAAAATGTGTGTCTTCTTAAGGTTTCCTTTCTACCCCTGCAAGTCCAGTGTGTTAAAGAAATGATTTATTGGTTCAGAAAAGCCTGTGAATTCATTTGGGTGCATTCATGCTGAAAATATTTTCTGGGAACTCTTTTTCTCTTTTCACTGGAAGTTATGTTCTTGGGAGTATGTTTGGAAATAGTCGCTCTATTTGTAAGCTGTATTTTCAATACAAAAAAGAATCCCGAGACCTACACCTGATGACGTGTGCAGCAAGCCTTGGGTTCAGACTCCCTACGTGACAGGGAGACATGAGGATGGGAGAAAATCTGAACTTGGCTTCAGGTCAGGGAACGGTGAAGGTCAAAGATTGTTTTTGATCTTTTTGTTTTCCTCATAACTGTCTGAAAAGAATGATTTTAAACTTGACTGTGAGCAGTTACTTTCAGAATTATCACCTGGAGGGAAAG
>NW_010399561.1:1695-6854 GCF_000710305.1 Buceros rhinoceros silvestris
AACATGTCAAGGTCGGGTTCAAGCTCACTGGAGTTCATTGGACCATAACATAAAATCTTGGAGCAACAAAATGCTTTCAGGTATATTCAAAGTCAATCCAATGAGGAATGATGACAGCATGTGGGATGTTTCAAACTTGTGTTTTACGAGAAACAGGAGAAAGAAGTTTCTTAGCAACTGAGAAAACATAGCTGAAGAAATAGATCACTAGATCTGAGGTATATATTCAGGTGTGTTTAGAGCTGATATTCTAAAATATTAGGGAAAACTATGAGCAAAGTTCGCAGCTTTTTTTTCTGCAGACTTGCAGGTGGGTGTGTTTTATGGATGTTTCATGTTTCACAATTTTTGATCTCTTTTGCTTTGGGATGTATTATCGTGTTTCAAGGGTAATGGAAGGGCTTGTATGTGTATTCGTTTTTAGAAATTATAGACTGCTCGCTCCTCAGGAGAGTGATTTGGTACCAGTTTATTTGAAATCCTGTTCTGAAATGGAGAATAACAATAAACTAAGGTTCAGAGTGCTGAGGAATAATTCACAGCTTTTTTGCTGTTTGCATCACTTTAGCCTCAGTGCAGATGAATAAACAGTTGCAAGGGGAAAACATTAGGAAGAATGGGCAGAGGTGAAGCCTTTATACTCCTTTTTGTAAAACCTGCTGATGAGTCAGAGCAGCTGCAGCCTGACTTTAACTTTGGAGCATATGACTGGTTCTTGTAGCATGAGCATTTTTCTTTTAAGCTCTCTTCATAAAATTGGAGTATTAAAATTACATTTCAGCTCCAAGTCCTACTTCTCTGTGTATAACTTCTAGTTATCCATTTTCCAGTATGCTAAACTATGCAGTAGCTCACCAAAACAAATGATCAAAAAAAGCAGATGGTGTATATTTCTAGTATATTTATTGAAAAATTGAAGAGGTGGGGTAATGCAGGGTTCTCAGAGGTGCTTCACCGAAGGTCCTGCTAGCCACAGCATGGGACTAAAGCATCCTGTTGAGACTGCACATTTGTGGCTAAGCAGCGGCTTAATATTGTGTCCAAATAGCTGTGGGACTGATGGTTGGCCTACAGGTTGTGCTTTTTACCTGTTGAGAGAACCCCTTGTAGAAATAAGCAAAATAGGCGTTTTTTTAATTGAAACAAAGGACACTGCAGTCCATCCTCATCCTTTGGATGAGTTCAGGCAGGGTCCGGTCAGGGCTCACAGCACGCTGTGGCTCACAGTGATAGCTGTTGTTGGGTCAGCGCCTGTAAGGAAAACTCCTTCAGCTTTGCACAGGCCACAATTCACTGCATCAATATGCTGATATTTTGTGGGCTATTTTTCTTTTTTCTTTTTTTTTTTGTAAAGCAGAAACTTAATTTAACATGCCTGTGTTTTGTGTTGCTAACAGCCAGCTTGCTAAGAATAATGCCTTTTGGACAAGGCAGAGGGAGGAAGTGAAATAATTTTTCAATGCTTTAGTATGAGAGACTTCAGAAACATTAAATTATCACATTAAATTGTTCCAGTGGTTCCATCACAGATTGTATGTTAAAGTCAAATGAGGCAGATTAGCTACTGAAGAAATGGAGAGTTAAGTTCCTGAAGGAGTTAATTTTAGTGTCATGTGGGGCAACGAAGTTGCTTAAGCTTAGTTTTTTGAGGCAGCCTGTATCCATTTTAGGACATGTCTCTGTGCTTTGCCACAATCTTCCGAAAACTTCAAAAAGAGATAGAGAAACTGAAATTTGTTTGGAATAGTATCTCATGCGTTTGTCATAGCAAATAATAAAAAAAGACCTATTGTAAGGGTGTATATAAACCAGTTGAAAAATATAATTAGCAAATTAAAATACTATATGATGATGCAGAGAATTATTTGTTTCAATTATTAAATCCAACGTTTACTTCAAATTAGAAGAATTCATATATAAAACATAACCGTTATCTCTGATTATATGCATCTCTTCCACAAAGGTCTGGTTCACCACGCTTCAAGTGAGACTTTCCTGCTTCTTGCACTCAGTTTAGTGTTTTGGAAAGAAATTAGTTTTAATGCAGTGCAGAAGCTAATAGTAAATGAGAATCAATGGTTAGAAGGGTTTTCTCAAATGGCTATTTTCAAGCACTCGTATTTAAAGTCAAGCTACGCATTTGTAAAAACAGAAATATATTTCACCAATGAGATGTATCACGTAAGAAAAGGAATAGGTTCTTTTCTGCTTTTAAAATGCCTTCCTCTTTTACGCAGCAGGTGGTGCTAGATTGTGAATATATGTCAATTTGATTTAGTTATAGTCTGAAGACTATACGGTAAAAGACTTGGCACGGACAACGTTCAAACAGACTGCACAGCAAAGTGATCTTCATAACCTCATTTGTTTTGGCACAGTCCTCTGCGGTGTGCGTGCTTTTCCTGACATCTCCTCTGCATCCTTCCAAGACTTTCAGAATTGCTTCTATCTGTCGAGGTTATGAAAGATGCCAAAACTAACAAGGAACAGAGTGACAGAATTATGGTCAGTTCTGAAAGGTACCTTTTGTCTAAAGAAGAGGTAATAAGAGACTGCAAAAATTTAATTTATCTTTTGTACTAGAACATCTGTCAACAGCATCCCAAAAGCACGATAATTTTCCCGATCCAGGTCTGTGTGTCCACACTGCTGGACTTAGCTTTGACAGGTACAGCCGTGCTTCTAAAAAGACAAGCCAGACTCCAGCTGTCTACAAACCCCATCTACTCTTTTGTCATGTGAAAGGGCCCTTTCTAGAGTGGACTCTGGACTGATTTTGTCTGCCGTACGCTGGCTGCACGATGTGTCGCCATGAAAAAGAGGTATTTGGACAGACACAGAAGGACACGTGTTTAACCTGCTCTCAGACTGCTGTGTTTAGACCTGCTCTCAGACCGCCTCTCAATAGGTCTTTGGATTCACCTGAAGTGCCTATTTGCAACCTGGCACCTGGAGTTATGGAGGCATAAGAGCTGCAGAAGACACCACACGCAGCTATCAAAGCGGAGGATGCCACATGGCTTCTAACTTACCCCGGCTTTATGCTCTCCTGCCCACATCCAGGAGGAGACATTGTTAGAGTACAGTCAGCCCTAGTCACATCAACCTGTACCTCAGCAAAAGTGGATTTGTCGGCTGAAGCATTACTCAAGGAACTCTGACTCTTGAGGAATTACAATGGACATTTAATGTGTAACTTTTTGGGGCTCTTTTGAAAATTCCAGGTGTAACAGCATGCAAAATAGGCTGATTTGTCCCGTGAAGGTTAGAATCTGTTAGCTTAGATCTTGGAAAGACGATTCTGCTTTTAGGAAGGCACAGATGGAGAGATGCAAAGTTGGAGCTCATTTGCCTTATGCAGGAGGTAGAGAATGAAAGAGTCATTGTCACTGGAGCCTTTCCAGAGGCCTTTTCTGGAATGCAACTGATCTTATCAGCAACTGATAAATATTCAACACAGAAAAAAGCCTGCCTAAATTCTTTGGAAAACCAGGATATATTTGCAAAGACAAATATCACCCCACAACGCACGTCCTGTGATCAGTGCTGTTTTCTGGTGATCAGTGCGGTGGTAAGTAAGAAGAACTAAATTAGTGGATTATTAAAGTAGAGACTATTGGGGTTTTCAAAAGAGTGACAGAATTGTTTAATCCTATCAAAGAAATGGTTACTAAAGGAACTGCAGGAAGTTTAATCACCGAACCACAGTTAATGTCAGTATATCCAGGTGTTGCTGAAATTCCTCAGAAATGAGGCCTCAATCACAGGAATGACATAATTATTTAGTGGCTCCACAGATAAGGAAAACAATATGAAGAGCCGTCCTGAGCCTTGGATCACCTGAGTCATTCTCTCAGAAAGACAATTAAAGTGTTACCCAAATTCATATCTTATTAAGGTTTTTAAATATTTTCCCCTCAATATAAATATTTATAGAGAAATCTCTTGTATTTTAGCCTTCCACATACAGTTCAGACTCTATAATTTTTCCTTCAGGGTCTTGTGCAAATTAGCTTCCACCTGTCTTTATTTTTCCATCTTTTAGTCCATTTCTTGCCTGCTTTGCAAAGGGCAAGGGGGCTCAAGCTGCCCCTTTTCCTACTCCCCACCGCCAATTTATTTTCTGGCAATCTTTTTTTTTTTTTATTAGATTTTGCAAGTTGCTAATTAAAAGCCTTATGGGGCCACAAGTGTCTAGTTTTCCTTAGTGGAGAAGATTAAAGTGTAAAAAGGAAGAAATCATACAAGAATAACGTGCCAGTTCTGTGTGCTCTGTGTGGACCTTTCCCGAATACTGAGAACAAACTAAATGTAAGTAGCAGCTCAGTACTTGGTAAAACAAGAAATGCTCAACTGTGCAACATACTCATGTTGGGCCATGTTTTATTGTTAATAATGGAAATGCACCTTCCCCTTGCTAAACTAAGTCCTTTTTAGGAGCTTGGCTTTTGGGGACAGGCAAGATATCACAGAAGCTGAATCAAGCAGAAGAAAACAAAAGTTATGAGAAAACCAGTAAGCAGTGATGATGCTGAGCTAAAGGTACTTGGTGGAGATGTGGTAGAGAAGTTATAGCACCGTTTGATTAGACTCTGGATGTCCTATGTGAAAGATTTCTTAAGTCTTAAGTAGAAATCACTGATAACTTCAGTGCTCTTTAGCAGAATTAGCTCTTTTGAGCTTTCAACTTGTTCTTTAGTAGAGTTTAACTCGAGTTTTAGCTGTTTAGCTGGGTTTGAGTTGAGTTAGCTCTTCAGTAGAAGTTAGCTCGTTGGAAGAGGCCGAGCTGCTTTGTAGTCTTCACCTGAGTAAACTGGATCGGGTTTTAAGTCCTGAGGAACAGGATATATTAATTTGGGACTTTGCTAAGAGACAGACCTTCTTAACCAAAGTCAGAGCGCCCTTGCCCCATTTTGTCTATTTTGAAACCAGTTCTTTTAAACCATCATTTTCACACCAGACGAGCTCTTTTTTATATTGCAAAACATTCCGGAATGTCCGATGACATCAGTGCCAAGCATTTTGCTCTGGCCTTGGATAGGATTGAGAAGGGACCTGTATTGGACTCTCCAGCTTTTCTGAACATTGTTTAAACAATTTTAAGACTGTTTCTACAAGAATTCTACAAGAATTTCACTGCAAAGGTGACTGCAATAACC
>NW_010399561.1:6966-11538 GCF_000710305.1 Buceros rhinoceros silvestris
TTTGTCATAACTGTGATTTTCTCAGATGCCTTCAAAATTATCCTGCTCAGGAAGATGTCTTAAGTGTGCACAATAATGAAGATTTTTATGCTTGAAGGATTAATTTTCAATTCTGCCCTTCTAAAGATCCAAGCTTTGCTTTTCGCCCGTTCCTGCTCACCCTTGTAAGTGATGCCAATCCTCCTTTGTTAGAAAAAAATACAACCGAAAGATCTTAGAAAAAGCTTAAGGAAAATTATTTTGTCAAGTTTTTTGTGTAAGAGGGCAGCTTGAAATGTTGTTCTAACATTTTTTTTTTCCCCTGGCTGCCTGGGCAATTAGCCCTCAGTTTTAATTACTCAGAAGGAGAGATCTTGGTTTTGTGGGATCTGTTTCCTCTGAGAGACATCTCCGGATGTTGATGTCTTTCCCTGAGTCTCTTGCCCTCAGCTCAGTGGATTAAGCCTGACTCTGTAGGTGTCCAACTTCAGCACGTTTGAAAATAAGGGGCAGATCACATGCTATGGAATGAGTGAGACAATCATGGGGTATTAAGGAGGTGTTACGAGGGCCTGCTCTTTGCTCTTCCTCTATGATTACTTTGAGTAGGAATTACGGTATCAGACTGCAGTAGAGATTTCTGGTGAAAATAAAATACATCTTATTTGTTGACGTGTGTCTTGTCTCTTGGATCAGTGCCCTGGGGAAGGACCTTAGCTTCAGAATTCAACTGAACATACACTAATCGGAGAAGGCCCCTGATTCCCCACCAGCCTTGGCCATGTCCCTGGGTAACAGCGAGCGCTGCTGATGCTGAGCCAGGCTCATGGGCTGCCTCCAAGGAGAGGAAGGCGAGGCTTGAGGACATGTGCTGGAGAGATGACAAGTGAACACCATGAAATGTGACAGTGTGCTGCATCCCTGCAGGAGCCTCCTGCACTAGGATGAGCCGGTCCTACAGAGCAGATGTTCACTGCTTTGTCTATCTTGTCCATAATTCAAAGCATGAGAAGAGTACAGAAAAGGCTGACTGAACTGTCGTCTTTCCAGTGGTCCTCTTTCCTAGCTCATGGTTTATTCCAAAAGGTAATGACGTGTCTGTTGTAAAGGCTGGGAAGGGCGTGCATAGTACAGCAACGACTGTGGAGAGAGAGCCCAGGAGAAGGAGGCTTGCTGAGCGTGCAGTAAGACCTCACAGGACAGGTAAGGCGTGCTTGGGATAGCAGGGAGGTGACTGGGAGCCTCCAGAAGTGCCTTGTGGTGTGGATGGAGAAGGATGATTTAGTCCTGGATGCATTCAGTGACAGTTCAGATTAACAACCTCATAACAATATTAAAGTGACCAATAGGAGGATTTAACGTCTGGTTTATTTTCAGCCTTCAGGTGAACACTCCACTTCCCAAAACTCTTACAAATGCTACCTTTTTGAGATGTTATTTTACCTTACCACAGTAAGGAGTGATTTCTGACTTCTTCATTATCTCAGTTTTATCTGTCTACGTTCAACAAAACTTAGTCATGTTTACACAGACTTTCACTTGAATGTCAGATACTGTCTTTGTTCACCAGACACCCAGTTTTGCAGTTTAAGGACTCCTCAGGGTAACTTTTTCTCTTCCTTTGAACTTTCAATCCCCTTTACCATTACTTATATTTATATTAAAACTTACAGTCTGGTTCTGCAGCCTTTAGAAATCTGGATGAGAATCATCTAACAGTTACTTTTTGAATTTTGTGTTTCTGGTCCTTGTAAGTGGATTTTGAGTTATTATTGACACAGGCTTTATGATACTGCATGTCTGACTCAACAATCTCAGGTGAGTTAAATGACAAAAATGAATCACCAGTTTGAGATTTCTTAAAAAATAAAATAACGTCTTTTAGAAGTAACTTTTTTTCTAGGATCTCCTATTCTTTGATTTTCTTTAGCATGATCTGATGACTGCATTCTTTCCCCACTGCACTGTAGGTTATTGGAAGTCCAGCATCTCTCAGCAAACAATAGAAAAATATTAGGAAAAAAAAACCTTTTACACACTGCCACGTCTGCATGATCAGCTGTTCTTTTCTTGTTATTCACCTCTTTCTGCCATTTTTCTTTTTAATCCTCTGGATTTACCTTCACTCCTGCAGCTAGGAAATGTTCTTTGGTAGTCCGAAAGGAGTGGGGTAAGCCAGAGCTTGTAATTATTAGGTGGACTCACCCAGAGCAGCAGGCTGCCAAGGCTGGCATGGAGGGCTCCCACACTTGGTGTAGAGGGTGCTGGCCTGTGGGAAGCGGGGCTAGTACGGTATCTTAGTAGGGAGCTGTAGCTGAGTGTAGGAAGGGCTGATCATAATTAAAAGAATGAGAACAGAATATCCTGTGTAGTTGTTTATCCTGACATTAGCTAGATATCTGACACCATCTCCTATAACACGCTCATTGACGAACTGATGAAGAATGAACTAGACAAATGAAAAACCTTCTGAACTGATGGTCTCAAAAGGCTGTGATCAGCAACTTGAAATCCAGCTGAAGGGCAGTGACTAGTGGTGTCCCCCGGGGATCAATACTGGGACCAATAACATTAATCAGTAACATCTTTAGTGACCTGGATGATGGGGTAGACCCACCCTCAGTAAATTTGCAAATGATACAAAACCGGGAGGAGTGATTATAGACCAGATGGTTGTGCTGCACTTCAAAAGGACCTTGGCAGGCTCAAGAAATGGTTTGCGAGGAGTCTCGTGAAGTTCAGCAAAATGAAGTGCCAAGTCCTGCCACTGGTAAGGAATAACTCCAAGCACCACTGCATGCTGGTTGCCAGCGGTCTGGAAAGCAGTGTTGCAGAACATGAGTCGGGAGTCGTGGTGGACAACGAATTGGATGTGATCCAGCAGCATGCCCTCACAGCAAAGACGGCCACAGTCTCCTGGGCTGGAGTAGGCAGGACATCACCAACAGGGAGGTGATCCTTCCTCTTTGTTCATTACTGGTGAGACACATCCAGTGTGCTGGGGCCCAGTCTGGTCCTCCAGTGCGAGAGAAACGGACTTACTGGAATGAGTCCTTTGAAGGGCTAGAAAGATGATTAAGAAACTTGAGCATCTGGCATACAGGTAGAAGCTAAAAGAGCTGTGGTTCAGCCTGGAGAAGAGAAGGACGATCTGATCAACGTGTGCGTATGCCCTGGTGGGAGTGAGTAAAGAAGGCAAAGCAAGGCTTTTCACAGTGGTGCTTAGTGACAGCACAAGAAGCAATGGCCACAAACTGGAACAGAAAATGGAGACATCATGCAAAGGTGCACTCCGAACAGTCATCAGAAAAGCGCTGTCAGTTAGGTTCAAGAGCAAGAACGATCATTTTTCAAAGACAGCTATAACCCCATGCTTAGTATTCACATAGACATTATTTTGTTTATGACTTGCCACCTTTCATGCTTCATTTTTTCTGTGACTCATTTATTGTAACCAGGCTCTATTTTCATAAAACTTAACCCTCCCGCACCCTCTGCTGTACTCACTCATAAGTGTCTTGTGTCAAATAGAAAGTATCAGGTATTTCTTACACCAGCTAAAGAAGACTGGTAAATACTTCAGTGCAAAACCAGACATGGAGATAAGGTTTATTTGGTGATCAAACAAAGAAAAAGGCAATTTAATTGTAAATTAATTTTTAAATTGTAAATTAATGTTGTGTTTGATGTGAGCCCAGTGAAAGGGTCTTACTGGAGAGCCCATGAGATCCATACAAAACTGTGAACTTTTTTTCAGATACTCACGTATTTGTAATACTTTGCATGCGTGTCACATAACTGGATCAACAAGGTGTAATTTTTCCCCTACTAACAGACTGAAAGACCATAAGACCAGCCTCTGTGCATGGCAGAAAACACTGGGGATGTAGTCACAGGCAGATTTAAGCTGCTACTATGAGTTTCCAAATGCAAGATTAAAACTAGTCTGATAAATCACTAAGATGCACGTACTTTTACTTCAGACTTTTTGGTGACATCACAAGTAAGAGACAGTATCATGGAAAGTGTACAAACATGGTGTATAACGGCAAGAGAAAGAACAAGGTAACAAAATGGTGCTAAAACAGGATGTTTAGCCAGGAAGAAGCCACACCTGAGTCAGCTAAGGACAGAGCCTCTTCCCGTCATCTGCCGAGTAAGTGGTAGATGTGAAATTTTCAAGAAGTTGGATGAATTATAATGTGTTGAAAAAGTTTTAATTGCTATAGTTAAAAAAAAAAACAACCCAAACTGCATTATTTAAAAAAAAAAAAAAAGACCTTGACTTGAAAATTAGGTATCTTGCTCACTCACTCACTCAAAGTGAAGCCTTCAATTCTTATCATCAGTTTAGATCTAACCTGTAGCTTCCCGCTGGAAGAGAAATGGCTCCCGCCCCTAGGAGGGAGCCCTTAGCAGCTAGAAGCATCTGGTGGGCCGGAGCAGGGGCTGGGGGAAAGGAGACATGGGTTTGATGGACGGCCACTGGGTCCTTGCCACGGGTTTCTGTCTGCTCTCTCACGTTTTGATTTATGTTATCTTTTTGTTTAGAGCCTTCTGCTGCCATTGTGGCCCAGGGTAGCTCGGGACAGC
>NW_010399561.1:11620-22325 GCF_000710305.1 Buceros rhinoceros silvestris
AGCAGGAATCCACTAGAAATGCCGACACCAGTGCCCCAGGGCTCTTGTGGAGATGTGAGTTGTTTCACCTTCTGCCAACAGAACATGTCCTGGAGGACTGGATATTTACTTCTTCATTTCTTGTGCTCTCTGACTGTTTTTATCCATTTACAGAAACACTACTAGTTATAAAATATAATTTGCCCTAAGAGAAATGAAGTTTCTGGTGGACTGGGTGATGGCATGATGATATTCATGCATCTGATTCCCATCCTCCTTCCTCCTTGAAATACAGACAAGTCTTTCTCTCCTCTTTGTATCCCTCTTTTTGTTCCCCTATATTAATAATGTTTAGTATGAATTTTCAGCCTCCAAGACACCTGAAATTGCTCACTGTGGTGAGGTGTATCATCTAACTTAGCGGTCTGAAAGCTATATAGGCTGTTGTTTATGGCATTATAAATATCTCCTAAGAGATGTTTTTTCTTTATTTTTATATTCTTTCACTAAGATGTTGCTTACTGTTGACTACAATCAAACATTTCAGACTTGCACGTGTGAATAATGAATGCTTGACTAAGTGTCATGAATAACTTTTATTTCATGGTGGACTGACACTTTTTGGAAAAGAAGAGTAGTGACAGCAGGGAGCTGTTCCTGTTCTTTTAAGAACTTTTGTGATTTTTCTTATTTTAGGCCTGCTGCTGGAGGTCAGTAGTCAGGAGACATTTTCTGAACAAATGAGAAACTGAAAAAAATGGAAACCTTGAAATTATGTGTCAGAGATAATAAGGATAATTTATTTCTTGATAGTAGAAAGATAGAAACTGATCCTTTTTCAACACTGGAAAAAGTTCAGTTTACGGTTTTCAAGAAAAGATTTTTTCCTGCCACTTGCTTCGTGCCGAACAACCAGTTTTAATAAGGAACTTTCAGTATTTGCGTCTTTACGATTCTTTCAGAAACACTAGCTCATTTGTTCTTAATAATGTTACTGAAAAATACCAGTAATTATATAATGGCTGTAGAAATCACATTTTAGGTAAATGAAGAGAGAAATGATTTTTTTTATTATAACTCTCCAATTTATATGTAATTACCAGCTATAAAAGAACCTTCCTGGTATGCATAATGACCACCTTTTGTCCTTGCATGAAAAGTCGAGGTGTTTTCATTTAAGGTTTTGTTCTCTTCAGCTTATTCCTTGGCTGGTTGGGGAGACAGAGGCAGCTGTTTTTATGACAAGTCACACAGCCCTTCACCAGACTATTGAAAGTGGGGGTTTGAAAACCAGCTGGGTGTATTCTTAGTCTGTCAAGCCCAGGCCATAGAAATAAGAATCCTGAGCAAGCTAGTTGAAATGTGCCATTGATAGAAAGGAGCTGTTCTTGATGTTGTTTTTGAATGTTAATAGAAACTAGCAATTATTAATTACCTGTAACTGCTGTGATTTAAGAGTAATACAATAGCAAACATGCAGACCACATAAAGCGACACGCGGTGTTTTTCTGGTTACTTTGGGCTCCACTGGAGACTTGGTGCTCTAGCGTCTTTTCTGTGAATATATATAAATTTGTGAAAGAAAAAGATGCAGGACCAGTATTACCCTTGCTTTCCACGTTGTTACGATTATTAGCCATAAACCACAGTAGAATTTGTGAACAGAATGAATTATACTTCTGGTTTTTGGGCAGAAGGAAAATGTTTACTGTCTGTGTACCACCAAAGCCACCTTTCTGATAGAAGTGTGTCAGTTAATTGGCAGGGGAAGATGATCTTTTTGGCCTTTCTATTTTGTTTGGACTAGGGGATGGAGAATGTAGACAAGAGGTGGTTGCTGTAGGAGATACAGTCATGGACTGCACCAAGACTGCAATCACTGCGACAGAAGGCAAATGCTGTTTGTAAATCTTGTGGAGACATGAGACCCAGTGCTTGACAGCAGCCTGGGTATGCAGTCTCAAGGTGGAAGATCCTCAGGTGATTGAACCTGAGTGACAGGTTGGAGAGTTCCTGAATAGCAGTCTTCACAGCCTACAGCAATTTTATATACTTGACCCGTATCATGCGCGAATGCTCAGAAACAGCAGTCTCTTTATCATCGCTTTTGTGATGGCATGAAGGTACAGCGAATGACTGATCCGAAAGAGACACCTGCATCTTGTGGACTGCCATGAATCTAACAGCAACTGAGATGAAGTGACTGTAGAATTTAGTACATGTAGAGCTGGAAAAAAACATCGTTGTCAAGAATGCCCTGTACTGTCCTTCAAAAAAATAGCGAACTACACAGACTTTTTCATTCACTTGATTCTGTTTGGACAGAAATATTCTCAAAAAGGTGGTTGAGAGGAAAACCAGGTCTTGCTGCAGTGGTTTTTTTTTCCAAATTTTAAATAGCTCATATTTTTATTTAGGAACATCGGTGAGTGAATAGTTGTGAAGCTTGACTTGGCTCTCCTGCTGTTCTCATGAAAATTTCCCCAGATTTGGGCTCTGAAAAGTGCCCTTTGAATGACGTAATCTTAGTTTTGTGCAGTGTGCTGTTTGAGCAGTAAGCAGCATGGACAGTGACAGGTCTGTGCTTTGTCAGCACAGATTTCTCGTGTTAATGGCTGGCCAGACAAGTGAAACAAACAGGTACAAGAAAGTGAAACTTCAGTTGCATAATCAGCAATAAATTCTGAATGTCGTGATATTGAACAGCTGATTTTGGGTCTTGAACTGTCTTTATACAGGTATGGATTTATAGATTTTGAACTTCTGTTTTAAAGCATTTTTCCAACAGATTAAATCTAGTCCCAGGTCTGAAATACTGTTGTCTGAAAGGTGTAGTGAAGCATTTTGTGAGCAACCCATGGGATTCGACTATGAGTCTGGTTCCTCATGGACTTGTACGCTCTTCTTTTCTGTGAACACCCCCATGCTCTCAATTCCCACGCAATATTTTTACTTTCACTCTTAATCCCTAAACATCTTTATGACATCTATTGCATGTCTCCCCTCATCCCTCTTCACACCGAAGCTTTTCCTTCAGCAGAGGCAAGCTGCCCGTGCAGAGGTGTCTGTTCCAGGGGAGCCGAGTCACACTCTGGTCTCCCCTGACTGTGTTGCCTAAACCCCTGCTGACAGTAGTAAGAAGCAGGGCATAAATACACACCCATGTGGAGATCCCTCCGTGTATGTCTCAGACTGGAGCTGAGTCTTTCCAGCAGCTGAAATGAGCTAACGTTAGAGGGAAATTCAAACCTGTGACCACGTAAGTGGAATGGTGGTTCCTTGTAACCATGGGTCCACATTTACATTTTGCTGCAAAAGCAGTCCTCGCTTCAGACAGCTCCCTTTAGCTCTGAAGTGAGTTCAGTGACGCAACACAAGTTAGTGTAACGGTCTGACAACTACTTTGGCAAAGAATTCACGTTTTTTATGTGAAATCAGATTTTTATGGTATGGAAGTATGTCAGCTGATGGTACTGGGTTGCTTGTTCTGGGTTGCTAATAAAATTGTTCATGTTAGAGCTAAAAACCTAGTCATCAAAATGTATGGACAAATTGGCCTGTCATATCAGATATTATAATAAGAATCATTAAACCTCAAACAGTCCTACTTCATATGTAATTAAAAATCCTGTTTTCAGCAATCTGCATGTTTTATACATTTATCACTTACTTAAGAAAGAGGTCTATGTAATGATCAGGGGATTTACAAGATGTACTTGATTCCTAGGGATGAAGTATATTTATCTAGCAAGTAGCAGATTTTTTTCCTTCCAAATGATCTACGTTTGTTATCTTGATAAATGTGCAAAAGTAATTACGTGAGGCAACAATGCTTTGCTATGACTCAACCTGTGACAGCAAAAATGCTGTTCAACTTCAGCTGGAAAAAACCCTCTTAACATTTTCATTTACCTGGTTTCAAAATTCAGTGTAAAGCCGATTGCCTCTAGCCCGTTATTGAAAATACCTGGCAATGCTTTAGATGCTTTTGAAGCAATCACACTGTAATGGTTCAAACTTAAGGGGTATTTATGTCAAAATGAGTTACATTTTTTACTTTCTTTTGAGAAAAGCTGACAACTGTCTTGGCTGAGTACTGTCAGATGTGTTGTCCTGTGGTGATCTTCTGTCGACAGATGTGGACTGTCTTCTGCTGACTCTGTGGACAAAGGTTTTTATGTATTCGTGGTCATGCTTTGCTATGAAAACACCAAGAAATTTGACTGTATAAATTACATGGGTAAAAACAGGGGCAGGAAAATCAGCCTGGATAAGTCTGACACTTGTATGCCATCTTCTATGTATATTACAGAGCACATTATCTATTCAGTGTCTCCTTAAGCTCTGCTTCTTAAAAATAGTGACTCTGTTGCTTTCTTCTAGCATCTCTCCAGTCACTCTGCAGTAAATTTTGTTTGCCTTAAAGGACTTGTGACCATTTTTGTTAATAAACACGTTTGTATATTATTGTGAAGAACCTTAATGACAGAAAGCTAATGAAAAAAGAGAAAGAAACGTAAGTATTATTCTTGTCATTTCAGTGCTGAGTTCTAGGCATTCTTTCTTTCACTCAACAAGCTTCATGCTCCTAATTGAAATTTTCAATATTTAGAAAGTGTACAGAGAAAGTTTTTTTTGGTGAAGGAAAAAGCTGTATGTGTGAGGCTGGTTTGGTCTTACGGTGGGTCTTAGATAGCAAGAGGAAGATTTCCTTTCTGAAAAGCATGCACGGATCAGTCTGGGAGGCCATGGGTAGGTGTATCCCAGTTTGGGCCTTCACAGCCCTGAGGAGTCTAAACCCCCACCAGTTCCCAAGCAGATGCATCACACCGTTGTGGTGAATGGTCCAGACAAGACAGGCTCTCCGAAGTGCTTTTCTTTTCGCAGCACTGCCAGCTCCATCTCGTTCATATTTATATCCTTTGCTGTTCAATTACCTGCAAGGTACTGGAAAGCTGAAGAATGTGGATTACCTCACAACGTAAAAGTGCTAACGTGTAAGTGCACGTGTTGTCTGCCCGCTGTAGCGGACTTGTCTCACCATCTCCCTCAAAGGCCTCATATTAACCCTGCTGCATACGAAAGAGAGAGCCCTGTCCTGAAGGAACGTGCAGATGTTGCCACTGTAGCCTCTAAGAATCCTCTCTGCTGAATGTGAGCAGGAAGCATGATGACTTCTTTATTCACCTGGGGTCTTTGGAGATGGGACAGAACTGTTTGGTTATCACCAAACACCACAAACACCAGAGCATGATACATCTAAAGAGAGTTAAAATAATACTTTCTTTTTATCCCACAGAGTCACTTGCATAGTGGACCGTCAATAGTGAGCGAATGCTGAATTTAGTACACAGTAACTCATGCTAAAGCCTGCAGGTAAATAAATGTCTTATTTGTAATAACTGTCTTTCTATTTAATATACTGGAGTTGTTCCAAGGACATCTTTTCATAGGAGAAGCAGATGTAGATGAAGTTTTGCACAATTTTGGCTGTATTCTTTTAATAAAACATTTAATTAGCAGGCATGTACACAGCCAGACACTTGAAATGGCACTAAAACAATTGTTTGATATTAAACAGCACACACATTCAACTTGTGAATGCAGTTTACTGAAAAGCTTGAAAATATCAACAAATTGTGGTGTGTTTAAAAAAGAAGTTTTAATTTTCTTCCAAGGTTTTTTATTACAGAAGTTGAAAGCTGGGGGAGAAGAGTTCAAATGAACAACACACACACACACACACACACACACACACAAAAGAAAAAGAAAAAAAGGGGGGGGGAGGGGAAGAAAGAGAAAAGATTGTTTCTCTAGATGCCAAGAGCTTATTAATGCTTCTTTCACAGATCAGAAAAAAAATTGTGACCCATATTCTATGCTGCATTGAATTGCTGTGCTCTTACCTGGAGAAGTTTGCTCACATCGTTGTGAGGGAGTAGGGCTCTGGATCATCTTGTTAAAAAAATGAATACAACCAAAGAACCTAAATAGCATCTAAAGCAAGAGGTTGGTAAAAAGAACAAGGCAACTCAGCTTTACAGGCATTTTTGCAAGTGGTTGGGTACTTAGGGCCAGTTCCAAGAGAGCAGCTGCTAGATTTTCTGAACTTCACTATTGAATGCATTGAGAACACCTGAATGATTAAGACATGAACATGTCCCAAAGAGTCTTGATGCTTTGGGATAAAACTCAAAGCGTCTTTTGGTGATACTTGTTAGTAGTGCCCGTAGATGTAGTACACTGGATGAATCAGGGCATGCATAATTCAGAAGATAACCCTGACTGCCTTACCTAAAGTTACTGACTTCACAGTTTTCTACCATCAGTTTGCCATCGTTTCATCAGTGTGTGCCTGGAGTACTCCTATATCCACATATCTTTTATAGACATCATTCATTGTCAAGAAAATTACAACATACAGGTGAAAATATAAAAATATCACAAGCCTCACAGACTCACGGACTCAGGTCTCAGGTCATAGTTTTTCCACAACGTACTGAAAAGCTTAGAGCTGAGTTCTCAGCAAGATTGTGAGGGCCTTAGGTTTACCCTGGAACAGCTTTTCATCTTACCGAACTGAAGAGCACCAGTCACCCTTAGAGAATACCTCTCGATGAATAATCTGCTCCTCTAACCTGTTTGCAACACAGAAAGCACCTTTCCCTTAAGTCATATATTCCTAGTAATTATATACCATCATACATGGGATTTGTGTAGGGAGTCTTCTTCACAATTCCAGCCTGTACCATGAGAAGGCTGTGTTCTGAAATATACTTTCTCAACACATCTTCTGTCATCTTTGGCACACTTCCTAAACTCACCAAACTTGTAATCAAGAACAAACCTTTTGCAAATCAACAGTTACTGAATGAATCTGTCCATGGCAGAACCATGTGATCCAAACCAAGAAATATGCGTGTACAAGATTTCCGTAACTACCAGGGCAGATGTATCTCACACGGGAATTGTCAGAATCCAGGTTTATATCGCTCGTATAATGTTCCCATCTATAATGTCAGATAATATTACAGAAATTAATCACAACAAATAGGAATTAATTAAGATAGAGAACTGAGAAACAACCAGTTACTGAGAGAACACTTCTGTGAAACACCAATTGCATCCTTGATATTCTAGTCCTCATTTTCAAGGGAGATCTATACAATTCCTTCAAAACACAAGTCTGGAAAAAAAAATCTATTTCTGCTGGTTTCTGGATACCATAGACACCAGATAAAACCAAGAAGGATAGGATAAGTTAATATTGCATCTTACAGAGTTGGGAAGAATGAAAAAGCTGGAAAGAATGATGGCTGTTGGTGTGCCTGTAATCCTAGAAGCACAAAGAGCAAAGACTGCTTCAGAATGACTTGTCTGAGTTTAACACAATCCTTTCAACTAGTTAGGCAAGTAGACAGGCAATGGGAGCTGTTAGCCATGGAAGAAGATGGGGATGATATCAAGAGGAGAGAAAAAGGTCTGGTGTGACTGTCTCATGAACATAGAAGTAAATAGTTATTTACCACTTGTAAAAGACTAGTGTTGGTCAGCCTATGGATAAGGTTATAAACGCTCTATAAAATGCCCTTTCCTGGTATCTTTTTAAAAACGCATTCAATAGAAAGAGGTAACAGACAAAAAAGGATCCCATATACCCCACCTAATAGCTGAACTCTGTTTTAGACCAAGAGAATGATATAATTAGCATTTTAGATGGTAGAGATGAAAAATTGATATATAAAAAAAGGAAAGCAGCACCTTCAATTTCAACTACAGAATTTTAAAACCTGCTAGCGCACTGTGCTTTGCAGGTTCTACTCTTTTGACGTGCACGTGTACAGCCCTAGGCTGGTTGTGGCCGTGCATAGAAGGGGCTGTTGGAGGCACCAGCTCTGAATCACAGTATGGAGGAGGGCACAGCAAAGCCTGTGTGAAACCACGCAGCGTGGGATTTTCAAAACAAAGCACTCATGTGGCAAAATAAAGGATTTAGAAGAGAATAGTTCATGCACATATTATAGTGAGAAATTAGCATATGTAGTACCATTTTCACACTCAACCCATGGGTTTTAGAAAGAGCCAATTATTGCCAGCACCTGTTTTGGATAGCAGTTTTATTTTAGCTGGCCAAGAGGTCATGCGAATGAGTCAGAATTATGATTCCCTTTATGCAGCCTGGTCCAATGAGGTGGAGGTTGCTTGCCACTGAAGGTGAGGGTCGAAGCAGAAGAGTTTTGGAGAGGCCATTGGGGATGCTTGGGACTGCATTGCATAGGGAAACAAGGAAGCATCACTTTGATCTGCTGAGCCTGGGGAAGAAAGCTCTGGCCTCTGTCTGGGTCATGGGTTCACTTGCAGGTGGAGGGAGCAATGCCCTACTCAGGCTCCAGATGAGGATTCTTCTTCCATGGCTCTTATTTGCTAATTCGCAATATAGCTGTACCAAAGGGTTATGGATCTCAGTTCCAGACACTGTCAGAACACTGCTACATCAGCCTGACCTGCTTTTACCCACCTTAATCCCACTTAAGCTGCTGGCCCATCATTCATGCTGTTAGTTTCCTACCACACAGTAGGTCAGTGTTGTGCAGAAGCTGTCCCTGAAATGGTGCCTCCTGCTGACTTCACCAAGAGTGGGGCTGCTTGTCAAAATGGACCTTTGCATGTGGCCTTATTTTCACTTCCACAGCACCTGAACTATGAATAAACCTTAGTCATATTCACTTCAGTAAGAATGTTTCATCACAGAAAATTCGGCTAACGTCACTCAAGACATCTCTTTTGCTCTTGGTCACATTTTTCCTGTTGCAGGATTTGAGATTGAAAAGCTTTCCAGCAGGAACTAAAAGGTAATTGGTGCAGACCTCCTGCCCCTCAATAGAAAGACTGCAAATGGGCAATGAGCGAATAACAAGAGAACTGTCTTTTGAAATGATAAAGTGGAAAAGACTGGCTATGCCTGCACCAGTAAATCAAACAGGACCAGGGTGTGTGGCCAGTTGCCGTGCTGCAACCATCTGTACTGTATTTTTAGTGTGGCCCGTGGCATGGCTGCTCTCTTGTTCCAGACATCCAGAGTGGGGCAGAGAAGTTTCGCGCTGAGCAGCCTGCAGTGAATCGCCCAGGCAGCCTTCCTTGGTGTGAGCAGACCTCAACAGCCATTGCCACACTTGGCGACCGTGGAGACGCAGGGAAGACCAGGAACCATCACATATGGGAGGTTCCTCTACTTGCAAAGGAGAAGGAGGTAACACACACGAGGTGGCACACCCCATACTGTCACAACGTATATGTGTTCATTTTCAAATATGTACCAGCTCACTAATCACCCGGAATATTTCCCGCATACCGTAGCTAAGTTTTGGACAAGTATTGCCATTTTAAAGTTGCCGTGCTGCTTAGCCCCCTTCATTACCTAACCTTGCTCTGTCCTACCTGAGGTCAATAACTCCATATTGCACAGGAAAGATAATTTGTTGAATAATTTAATCACCTCTTCGTATAATGATAGACTAAAATTGGCAGAGGAAGCTTGTTATGAATCTAGGGTACTGGTAAGCAGTTATTATGTGTAATGAGGCTTTTGTCTTGCAGCATTGTGAAGTTCATCTTGAACTCCTCCTTGCGCTTCAGCGAAGGGACTGTCATGCTGAATTTTCTTTAACATTTTTCCCACTCCCTGAAAAGAAATTATGGGTTGTTATATGGAAGCTCATTTGAAGCCTCAATTTTCTTGAGTATCCTGCTCTTGTGGGGAGTACCAGGTGTGCTCAGAGACTGTGACCTTCAGGTTCAAACTCAACTGGCATTCTACAAATCTTTGATTTTTTTCCCCTTCTGTGAAGAGGCAGTGGTTGTCTTGACAGCAGGAACAAAGCTGCTTCTTTGTACTTTGATATGTAGCAAGGTTAAAATAAAACCAAAATAGGCTTTCGAGAAACAGTATTTTTTAAGACAAAGGTTGTAGTAAAGGCACTTGTGCTAATAAGATTTATTAAAAATTGTTGATTGTATTCAGGGCATTTTATTACACTGCTCACTGTGCCATGTGAAGATGCCACCCATAAAAATGAATGCTCTGCAAGTTGATTTGTGAGCACCCTGAACACACCCTGAACTCCAAATGATGTTATGCTCTCGGAATCATATCCCAAAGGAAGGTAGAAAAGCACTCAACAAATTAATTTTTCTGAAGAGGTACAAATATTGAAAAATAGTGTGATTGTATTAAATCTACTAAAAGGAGTCCTGGAGTGCTGAAGAGACAAAACAAGCTATTGAAAGAGAAAATAAGCATTTTGCCTTTCACTGTTTCTTAGAAATTCCTACATCAATGATTTCTATAATGTTGGCCAGATTTGCAGGGACTCATGTTCAGCTATTCTGTATTGATAAGAAGGTCAACACAACATTGTAGGAAGCATTAAAAACCTGTTTAAGACACTGGAGTTTTGATCTTTTTAACAAAATTGTAACATGACCTACTGTTTTATCAAATTAAAACATATTTGACTCTACAGTGAAGCTGTATTTGTTTATAAAAAAGTTTGGTGAAAGCAGAAGTTAGATATTCATCGTGTTCATTCAGCACTGTGAATTCTTGTTACGCTGTATGTAAATTATAATTTTCTATTTAACCTAGTCATATACACATCTGACATTTTTTTGGCAACTGTATCTTTTTTCTTCTTTTTCCTTCCCTCCCCCCCCCCCCCACCCCCAC
>NW_010399561.1:22388-67314 GCF_000710305.1 Buceros rhinoceros silvestris
TTTTTTTTGTCCCCCCCCCCCCCCCCCCCCCCCATACTGTTGTAGGCACTTAGGAAAATAAAAATACAATAAATGAACTAATAGTGAAAAGAAGTAGCCAAGAAGCTCATACACCTCTCAGGTGAACTACCGTGAGTGTAAACACCAATATCTGTATTAGACTAATTTCTCTATTATGAAACTGAAAAGGAAATCCAAGAGGTAGAAGCCCATATTCACATTCAGATCTCCATCTGTTAGTACTGAATGAATAGCTTTTCTCTCAGTTATTTAGTTCTATTATATATACAGGGAGCTAAGTCATATCTTAGACATACACACCTGATCATCCTTATATCACATCAGTTCCAACTGTTATGACCTGTACGTGATCTCCAAAAAGATATTTGCTTTACAAGAAAGAATATTAACATTAATTGCTGCAACAGACTTGCATTTAGTCTTTAGTATTTAGCATTAGTTCCTCTAAAAGTAGCAAAAATGAAGTCACAAATACTGGCAGTTGATGCAACATTGGCAGAGGTTGGTAACTAAATGTGAGAGAAAATAGGTTGTGTTTTGCAGGTCTGTAAGCAGATGGGATAAAACAGAGGTAAAAGCTTTGTTCCAAGCTGAAAACAGCAAATAGCTGTAGTAGTGTCAAGTGGCTGAAATTGAGATGACCGTGGGAGGTCAGTGCACTCCTACAGGGAAGGTCTGCGGCTGCTGGTCTCCAAACCTCTTCTCAGTGATGGTGAAGCACCAGTGTTGACCAAAGAAGTGAATGGTGGGAGAGACAGCCCTGGCAAGAGCAACCAACGATGATGAAATGAAGGACTGACTAACACTACCCTCAGTGTTGTCCAGCTGCATATGTCAAAACATAGCACGATAGACAGCCCAGAATCCACAGTTAAGTGTTTCCACCAACTTACTTTCTAAAGAATAGGAGGGTATTTACTAACCTTTTTGCTGACCACAGGGAAATAGGAAACCCCATTGGTTTCTGCCAGAAACACCGAACACAGTGCCAGCGTCTCGTTGTAACTGCATCTTTGGATTGCTCTTGTAAGAGGGGAAATTGTTCTGACAGGCAAAAATGAATGTGTTCCATGGCTGTGCCAGAGACCCATGAGTTTAAGAACATGGCTCCAACCAAACTGCCCTCTTCATAAGACCTGTTGTCAAGATGTAGGTCCAAGATGCTACCTTTAAATGTGAAAAAACCAAATGCCACTGTAAAAGATTATTTTTTACCTTTTCACTGGAATATTATGCTAGCAGATTATGACAAAATGTAAGAAAATGCTTCCTCAACATGTGAGTTTATTAATCTAAGTGGAAGCTGGAGCTGAAAGGCACAGTTTGGCCAAAAGGGAGAAAGATTTTTAATGATTTTTGTAGAATAATTAATTAATTTTGTAGAATAATTGCAATGGAGCATCTAACATTTCTGAGTAGATGATGTTAGAAAAATTTTGGATAGCAATGCAAAAAGTCTTGCAGGGAATTTAAATACACAGATGATATTTCTGGTTCAACTGCTTTAAAATAAAATTTAAATAACTCCTGGTGTGGAATTAGTGGCCATTCCTTTCAGTGGCCACAGGACGTTACTGAATATGAATTCAGTCTGATGCCCATATAAAACATTACTACCTCTATGCAGTCATATGAATAAAGCTCCGAAGTGATGTCGCTGAGAGCACACAGTTCTCGCTCTTGGCAGCTCAGTGACCGCATTACTGCAGATTTACGTTCTGGCTGTGTAAGATTTATACTGTGAAATGTAGCTCCACACAGACCTGCATGCAGCTCCCTGTTTGTATTGGAAAGTTTGCTGTCACTGGCAGTTCTCTGCTCACTTGCAAATGGCCCAAAGAAGCTGGTGCTTGATTTTATGGGAGAAATGGGGAGGTGAACCAACCAAGCAATATTACTCATTGTTTCAGCTATACTTTCCTTTTCATACTTATTGAAAAGCTTGTCCTATGCTTACAAATGAATTTTAATAGCACATTAAAATGGAAAATGAAAATGAGAGGCTTACAATATTATCTGGAGCCTCTGTGGAGCAGAATCCTCCCACGCATACCTCTGTACCAGCGAGCCTCCGCTCTACCTCGCACGTTAGAAATCTCGCCAGCCAAAATCAGGGCCTCTCTTTGTTTATTTGCCACACAGGCCAAAGTAAAAGGACAAATAGGAAGCGTGACTCTCTAGATGCCTTGCTGATTCGCTATTAAGTCAAAATGAGCATGCAGGCAAACACAAACTTTAATCTGCATTTAGAAATTAGCGTATTGGACGTGCAATACCTTAGAAAGAACGTATCTTAGAATCTTATCCATTTATTACCTGCTAAAACAAGTATAACTGCTTAGTAGAAGCTAGATTATTTTCTATTAAATGGAATTTCAGTTAATCACTGCAGCTTAATCAGTGCAGCATATAATTTATTTTCATTAGGCTCTATCAGTCTCCTGGGAGACAAGGGTTTAAGGAAATTCAGCAGCTGTAGGATCGACCATCAATTTCTTTTCCTGACCCATGTTTTTAGACTACTAATTTATATTATTTCAAAGAGTTTATCTTTGTGTGCCCTCTTTGTAACTGCACGTAATTATCTTAAAAAATATTAAAAGGAAATACCAGAAATTAGAATATATTGTGAGTCTCTGGTATGGTCCAGAGAGAACTGGGTCACAAAACTATAGCACAGCTTTTCCTTGTAGGTGACCTTGTGTATTTTTCACATAATCATTTGAAAACCCACAACGCTTATTTAATGTGTTAGTAGCCAAAAGCTAATTTATTTTACAATAATATATAATTAACATCTAAAGATCAAGACCAGGTAAACTGCTTAGAAATGTAAAATCACACAAAAAAAATTAATATACATAAGAATATGTGTGTGGATACTCTTCATCCAACAACAAAATGTACTAAGGCTCTGGATTCTGGTGTAATGCCAGTGGCAGCCAGAATCTGGAATTACTGTCATGTGATTCATCAAAGTAGTAAAATGGTGCAGGTTTCTCCCTAAGATTTTTATTTCCTCTGAAGAAGAGCTTATTATAGCAAAGAGCATAATCCCTGTATCCGCAAAAGATATATTTTCTTTCTTGGCATCTTTGAAAGATGCCAACCATGGGACACTGACCTGTGGGGGACTCGTCAGCTCTGATGCTTGCACAAACGCGTGACTCGGTGGGAGGGCGGTGGGTGCAGCTCACAGAGCTCAGAGCATGAGCCTCCCACTTGGCTGGACCACAGCAACTGCCAGCTGCATGGGCTGGGCTGCGAGGCCAGCTGTGCCCATGCTGCCAGATGTGCCTGTGCTCTAGGGCACTGGGTGGGTGAAACCACAACTCTTTCCGGCTGTTAGCCTGATGGGCTACCTGTCCTTGGGGAGCTGGGATGACGGCTGTTTTTAACACTAACTTTTATGGAATTCCTCTCATTCCTCCCTAGGGTCAGACCCTTGAAGTCACTATTTTCATTTCTTCCTTCTGGCCTTTTTGCTTGGGCATTGTCTGCTCTTAAACACCCAGCATTATCTTACTGTTCTCCTCCTTTAACATTCTTGAGCCATAGGAGCTTAAGTCCTGTGGTGGTGACTTGTTCAGTGTTGGCTGAGTTGTAGGGTGACTTCTAAAGACCTTGCCAGCAGCTAGACACCACGCTGAATGAGGCTGATGCCACCGTGCTGGCTAGCGGTGCACTGGAGCCTTAGCCCGTCTTTCCATCTGCTCGTTGGACCTTTCCTCAGGCAAAAGTGTGCCAAATGCAGCTCTTTCTGCAGCTCAGCAGTAGATGGCTCAGCTATTGCTGTTCCTTCCACCACTTGGCACCGAGTCATGCCACAACTGCAGCACTCCCATGACAGGTTTGCTTTAATTGCTTCTAGTGCAGTATAATAAGCATGTATGTGAATAAATGAACTGTTGCCACTTGGCATCAATTTTTATTTTAAATTTTTTTTGTCTGTATTCTCTTTCTAGACACCAGGACGGGCAGGCAGACATCTTCTCTGCTCCTCTGTGACTGCCACTGGAGGCTAGCTTGCCTGTGAAAGATAGTTATTTTCACTAAAGCTCTGAGAAAGTCATACTGAGACAAATTCTCTCCCCTTTCCCACTTGTATGAAGTGATAATAACTCCACTGGAAACAGAATAGTTATTGCAGCTGCAGGTGGCTGTAAGAGAGGGGACACTGAGGCTCTTCATCTATCTATATGGAAGCACTGATGCATATATGATTTCTCTGAACAAACAAGGAAAGGCAAAATGAGGGTAAATGCTTTAATTTGATTGTTGTTTTGGATGTATGGTAGTGTGGAAGCATGCAACACAGGTTTGCCTTAGGAGTGACTGTGCCTTCCATCCACACCTGGGGGAATCAAGAATGAAGTTGTGTGTCGGATTCTATCACGAGTACCCTATTGCAGATTGAACTCAGGGTACCTCTAGAAGAAAGAGCAAATAATTTCCAAGATTGTCTAAGTATGTGCTTTTAACCTGTGTGTAAGGTATTGAACAAGGCAGTCTGAGGCTGTCCACAATGGCTTGGCAGGCTCAGTTCTGAGAAATTAAAGAAGAGGTCCTTGTCAGATTGAGCCACGGAGGACTCCTGCTTGCTACCAGCAGACAGGCAGGGTGTGCTAGCAAGGAAAGGGAAGATAATGTTATGCACAACCAACAGGCTGGTTAACCTTTGCAGGGAATGGGTGGAAAGTTTTGCCACAGGACATGCTAATTTGTGCTAGCATGTGGAGGTCACCTGCCAGCTGAGATGTGCAGGACTCCCAGGCACTGGGGATAAAACAGTTCCTGGGGGTAGTGTGGGGGCAACTATCTAGGTACCTGTGCCTGAGGTGGTTGCAATAGGTTCCCTTTGTAATTAATGGAAAGAGAAATAGGCACTCTTATTGTATAAACCTCTGAACCATAGTCTATTTTTAGGTGAGGTGTAACTTAGGAGTGCCCGTTCATTGCTGTGGGTTATACAGTTTGGATGACTACCGGCACGTGGATGTTTAGAGATGTAGAGGTCTCAGGTTAGAGGACAAGAAACCATGCTGAGGTGCCTAATTGCATTCCTCAGTTTTAAGTCCCTCTATAATTTTAATTCTTTTTTTAGTCCCTCTGTAAATTCTAGCTCTGTGCTATGGGAGCTGGAGAGGATTTGCCTCCTGTATGTAATCAGTGCTTCTGGGGGACACCAGTTACTTTGCAACCTCTTTGAACCTATGTCTTGGCTGACAGCCTCTAGGTTTTTGGAGTGCTAGGGCCCACATGAGGATCAAACCAGCAAATCTGTCCACCCTGCGTAACTTACAGTAGGGAAAACTCTGCTCATTCTCCAGAAAGGGTCAGCATGCAATGCCCACAGGAGATTATAACTGCAAGAGTTTCTGCTACCAATACCAGCATATAAAACTGCTGATTCGCACGAGGAAAAAGCCCCAGCTGGTCATAAGAGGATTATATACCATTTCCTATATCTGGAGGGGCTTTACCTGAGCCTCAGCAGCCACGAGCATAGACATAGCCTCTTCCTGCTTCTCATTTCTCTTTCCACCACCCAATAAAGTCAGAGGGGAAAAAAAGATGGGGGCGGGGCGGGGGGGAGGTGGCTGCTCTTTTCTACAGAAAGACCTCCCACCCGTTCTGCATATGAGGTCTTGGGATGTGAATGTCACCTGCCTAATTTTCCTTTGTGCTGTTAAATATTAGCCTGTGATCCAAAATTGTGGCGTGTAAAAATTCATGCGTTCATTGTGAACTACGCTGGACACATGATCTTTTAATCACTGCGTCTCCCGTATCTCTGTGAAAGTCGTTAACAGCAAAAGGCTTTGCAATTATGTAGCTGCTTTCTCTGTGAGTGTTCTTGTGCTCTTGAAAAAACTTTGCTAATTTCTCATTGGTATATTCATAAGAAAGAGAATAGAACAGAAGAGAAGATTTTTTTGCTGGAGCCTATTATGTGTTTTTCCATCTGTTTGTGGTGAACCAGAAAGGGCTATGTGTTAGGTCTTGCCTTATGGCAAATTCTGATCTGCAGTTGCTGTTTTCCCACACTTACTTAAGCTTCTCTGCACATCCCTGCACACAAAGCAGATGCCGGTGCCACAACAGGCCTGAGAGCCTCCTTCCGAGCGAGAGAGGCTGTTATACAGCCAGGTCCTTAGGACTAGCCTCCAGCAAAGCCAACCAACCAAACAAAAAACGCTGCTTACCGTTGACATCAGATGATCTGAAACTGGTTTATTGATTGAAAAGGCAAAAAAAGCATATGAGATCATCAGTTGTCTGCTGCAGTCCTTCTGTGCTCAGTAGATTCTTTGGTGAAAGATTTCGGAAAAGGAAAATAGCTGTAGAAAGTGCACAATACTTTTCCTATTTTTGAGTTCTCAGTTTTCAAGAAAGTAGCAAAAAGCAGTGGTGCTGAGGAGAACTCACGGGGAAAAATAATATTTTCTCTTTTAAAGAGGATGGGAGTATAAAAAAAGCAGTAAAGTTTATCTTTCCCTGCACTGATGGTGATTGTTCCTTCTCCCCAGGGTTGAAATCTTGCCATATTAAAACAATTGGGAGTATGCCATTAATGTCAATAGGGCCAGGATTTCACCCCTTTTATTCAGACCTGGATTTTCTTGTTGGCAATTTGCCTCATCTCAAACTTTCCTCCCGGGAACTGTTGTCCTTGCATTATATCCCAATCCCCACCCAGTGCTACAAACTGTCTATCAGAACTAGACAGACTACTGACGAGAAACAATGAAGTTGATAAACGTGGCGTTAAAAGACTAAAATAATCCTGGTCTTCTTCCTCTTTTTTCCCCCCCATAGTATTTGAAAATTTTCTGTAGGCATTTTGTAGCTTTTGAGCGTGAGGTGACTGAGATTATTATCACGTGCAATATCATGAAAATAAAACTCACAGTTCATTTATGGAGTTACTCTTACCTGTACTACAGTTATTTATAAACAGTGCCTTTTTTAACAATAAAATAAGCTACTGTACCGGATTAATGAATGTATTTTAACAACAGGTGTGATACTTGTTTTTCTTACATATTGTGATCATGAGGTAAATTGCAGAACTTTGTATTCATGCTGACAGAATATTCACAAGTATTCACTCATTTAAAAAGTAATTGATTTTGATTCTCATCTGTCCTACATAGAATTTTGGGTCAAATTCTGTTTCCATTCTCTCAGCAGTTAAACTAAAACTAACCTCTGCTTTTTATCTGTCTTTTGTAAAAAAAATTTAACGTCTGTATTACTATACAGTTTTTGGCATTTTATATCTCAGGTGGCCAAATCAATAGCTGCTTGTAAGTGTTTTATCTAAACAAAATTAAGCTTTTATATCTCTATAAACTTATCTACATAATGCACTCTTTAAAGACTTAATTTTGGCTCCGGTGAAATCTGTAGCAAAATCTGTATTTATTTATTTCCTGGTGCAGGGTCACGTATGGATATTTACACACACCTTTGCATGAGTCTGCTGGAAGGGTTTTGTGGGTCAGCTTTTCATTTCAAATTGGGCTACCCACGTTTGTGAATGGATAGTAGTGTAATCCAGCAACTTAATCTTCTCTTTCCCATTGTAGAGGCCTACTTTTAGGCTTAGAAACCCTCTGAGTTAAAAATACACAGTCCAAATGATAACTTTTTGATCATTCCTGAATATTTGCTTTACAATTTTATCAATTGCTTGGCACTGTTGTTGTTAAAGGCAGAATAAAATCTTTCCAGTCTCTGCTTTAAAGTATAGATATAAGGAGGAAACCATGACAAACATCTTGCCTTTGTGACAACATTATTATAAGTCCAGCAGGGGTCTGGATCTACAAACCTGAGAATTTATATTATGCCACGAGCTCTTTGAATACCGGATGAATACTCACAAATGAGAACCTATTCAGACAGTGCGCTATTGAGTCAAGTTCATCAAAGTTAAAGTAGCGTATATTTTCTGAAAGCTGTAGATGATTAAACACTGGTCTAACTTCAATGAGTTCTGATAATCATAATTTCCTGCAATAGAGTTAATTAAATTATGTTCTGCCTTGGGGTTCCTTTTCTAATACAAGTACAATTGTAAAATACTCTATTATGTGGCGTTTCTGTCCAGCAGATCCTGCTTGAAAGGAACCAGCTCAACCACCGTATTTGTTAGACAAACTAATTCTCTTTTGCGTCTACCGATTCCTTTAACGTGTTCCTCCTAAATCACATCCCCCCAAAACGGCTGAGAGCAGGCATCTCCTCACCTAAAAGGAGCAGGGCCAGGCAGTGATTGACAGCAGCCTGGTTTAGCTCTTGAGGCAGCTTCTGGGGAACCCTCTCCCCAGCGTGTGAGCCACCTTGCAGCGAACGCCACCCAGGAGGCAATTCAGAGGGAAGGACTTCCCACAGCCTTTGCACCTGCTGAGGCTGGTGGAAGCCCATCCCTGCTGCAAGTGAAAGGCACAGGGCAACACAGCAGCGCTGGCGAGGGCAGAGAGGCTCAGCAGCTTGCTGAGATGCTGCCGCTCTCCGGCATTGTGAACACCCAGGGCTTAAACTGCCAGCTCGGGTTTAGTGCAGGGACTGAGGTTATTCTCTGCTTTTGTGCGGCAGCCTTTAAACTGCACTCACGTCTGCAGCAAAGGTAGGGAACTCTTATTTTTGAGGATTCAAATATCTCATTTACGAACAGTGCTGCACCCCACATTTTCATTGTTTGAGGGAAGAAGATTTAGAAAAATATTGTGTTTATCCTTATCCCCAGGTTAACAAAAAGTATTCTTAATCTAACTCACGTGACCAGGAAAAATTGGTACTGCGATTTAATGGAGAAACCAATTTCATGAGATTGCTGTAATTGTATTTGATGTACTACTTCTTGACAATTATTTAATCTTGTTCTCCAAGTCCAGTGAAATATGGTGCTTTTGAGATTTTAATTAACGAGAATAATGCAAGAGAACCTCTGGGTCTATGTTCAAAGTTATTTTCAATCTCACAGCCCAGAAAAAAACTCAGCTCGATTTTTTTTTGTCCCAGTATAATGTTATTGATCCTCATTAATTACAAAAATTCTTGAAGACATCTTTTTGCACCTTTGTGGTGTGACACAAACCTTCAATCAGATGTGGACTCCACGCACTCCTTGAGTGCATCTGTCTACAGGGTTTCTGCTATTATCAGAGCTTCAGTGGAAACAATTTTAGGCTTATTTGCTATAATTGTGTTATTGTTTTATACAACATTAAGGAACATGTACTGTTAGGTTTTTTGATAAAAAGCTAATTCTATCTCTTGTTTATATAGTTTTCAGGAAAAATGAACAAATTACAGTAGTATTTGCTGTGATAACAGGAAGTAATCTTGATGTTCCAGTGCGTGCTGAGACCAAGTGGAGTTTTGTTGTAGCACTAACGACTGATCTTTTGTCAGCCATGTGCCACTTTTGAAACATCCTTGTAACATGTAATCAAACAAAATTGTGTACCAGCAGAATGATACTAATTCTGTAAAGAAAACAGTGGATGAAGCCAGACACATAATGAAATCCGAGTAAATCTCAGCTTCTGATCCTGCTCAAACACTTGATCTTTGAACTTATGGTTTGGGGTATCCCGTGTCAAAGCCCTTTGATTGATACATAGCTTATCTTTCCCAATCCCTTACACTTCAAAAGCTAATAAAGTTCTCAGACTCACATGGCAATGGAATACAGTAAAATATGTTTTTAATTTATTAGTTCTGTGTGTAGCTCGCCTGAAATTATTCAATGGTGAGAATCACGTGCAAACACGTTAGATGCATACGTGTAGTGCACTTGCTGCAGTACAGAGAGGAGAGCTGGTGTAGTTTCTGAGAGGACTCTGTTTCGTAGTAAGTCAGTGTATGACTGATTTCTGAACTGTACAGCCCTCATAAACCCCACCGCTTCCTGCTGCAACCAAAATGTGTATCTTGTAATATTTGTTTTGAAAATTTAGATATTGGCTGACCATATGAACATGTTCTCATTGCCTACTCAGGCCTTTGAGCAATTTGCAGCCTTTTGTTAACAAATAAAGGCTCTCTGAGCCTCCTACTTGAGCACGGAGTTTACCAGCTGCTATCCACTCCTAGACCTCATTAGGGGCCTGCTGTTCTGCTGAGAACCACACCACATGCTACGCCCCGCGCTGGCGGCGGATTAGCCTGTTGCTGCTCCTTAAATTACCAGGTACAAAAGGTTGCTCTGTTTTTCCATAGAGAACTACCACTCCTACCCTCTTTTAAGAGGCTCCGTATCATGATCTCTCTAACTAATTACGGTCTGCAGACAAGCCACAGGTAGTTAGAGAGGATTCGTCCCCATGGCTGATGGCAGTAGGGTTTTGTTGGGTTTTGTTTGCAAAGGATTAAAGCTGCTGTTTCTCAGAATCAAGTCCTAGAAAAATCAACAAAATCCATACATATTCATGTAAGCATTTTAAAAAAAATTATTCTTTATATCAACTCTCATCGAGGAGATTTAATGTTATTTTACTTCTGCTTTGGAACTTTATTTGGGAGAAATATCTCAGAAATTTAAAAAATAATTTTAAATATGAGGAATTAATGGAATTAATTTCAGTGTGTCTAGCAATTGAGTTATTTCTAGACACACTGAAATTAATAACTCCATCCTAGTTACAGACACAGGCAGTTTCGTTTGGACATGGATCATTTAAAAAAGAAGTCGGCCATAATAAGTCAATTGTGAAATACTCTTTCTTTTGTTTATCTATCTGAGGTACAATTGTGACGGATTTATAGGAACTCGTAGCTACTTTAGAGTGCCACATGGGAGAGAGACTGTAATTTAGTGACCTGCTTTGAGGTCTGCACAGAGCAGACCTCTGTTCCTCCAGCCCCTGCTTGGGGTTGCAAGTGAGTTATCGGTCCTCACCTACTAGATCACGTTTATGGCATCCATCAGGATTTTCCTCATTTATTTTTGTGTATTGTGTGACTGATTATGTCCTATCTAGTACATAGCAGCATTACGTATTTTTTGTTTTCATTCCCAGACATACGATGCCCCTGAATGAATAAGAATTAGTTACATCTCTAATAAGGTAGCATGTGTTCCACAGATACCACATATTGATCTGCGATATTGTCCAGCAACTGAAGCACTCGGCGTTGAGTCTGGTCTTTTGTGCAAACATCATTACATGCTGGTGCCGCTAAAGGGTTGCTTCTTGCCTGTGATCATGGAATTATTTACATATAGAGAACATGATTCTGTGTGTTCTTCAGAGAGGTTCAAATAGTGAATATAGAAAGAAGAAATGAGTATATCAGTTAAGGAAATAAGGACCCTTTTTACAGGAGATTATTTGGTATACAGCTTGTGCTTTTTCCTACTATTCCATATGCAGAGGTGCACCGATACCGTGTGGATCTGATCTGCAAATGCATTTCTGCATGCAGTGGAAGAGTCTCCTTTTAATTTAGAATGGGAGAAAACCAGTGTTGGAATCTTACATGATCCAGGGGCAGTCAACAGCTCTGTTATGTGTTCTTCCATCTGTTCAAAAACCAAGCAAACTCAGCTATCCTCTCCTCCAGGATCTCACAGCACTATTATAAGGTGTTCCGGCAACTCTATAATACACACAAATATAAATACACAGCATAAAAATGGTTGAGAAATGTAAATTACAAGTAAATGTCTTCATTCCAAGTATTTAGTCGTATAGATCATTAGAATCAGAGATCCTAGTGGTCTTAAACCTCTGTTAATGATAGTGCGGTCTGGCACTTTGTGCACCACCTGCAAAGATCCTCATCCAGTAATATGTAATTAAGCCTTGCTTGAGCAAAGCTGTCTTTCTGAGAAAAAAATGCTGTTTTAATTCAAGGGCTTCTGATGGTGAAATCTCACCACGTCCATGGCTGTTTCAGGGTTTGGCATCTTTTGCTGTTGAAAATTTGCCCTATTACTTGTGATTGGAGTTACATTATTTCACTTTCTAACCACTACTCCTTGACCTGCTCCGTGAAGGAGCTACTTACTACCAGAAATTTTTTTCCTGAGTACGTGCTTTACTTACTAGAAAGCTAATGAATTTTTTTTCCTTTCTAAGGCCGAACAAGCCTTCCAAATTCACAGATCACTTATTATGGGAATAACATTAAAAATAATTTCTTTATACTAACAGGTGTTTTGTGGATTTAAAGATTTTGTTTGTGCCCTTAGCTCTTCAGCCACTCACAGCTGTACCAGTTTTACTGTTAGCTTTCCTTATAAAATATATGCAGTTATAGAAAGTTATGGAAGCCATAGTGACCTGGGGATGTCCGTGTATATGCAGCCTGTGTATATGCAGCCTCTCCTGTAGACTGGACTGCCTTAACTTTCATTGCAGCCCAGATGTTACCTTTCTTATTTTTCATTAGCTATAAATAATTCTGATGTATAACATTGCTATTGCCTTGTAATCTCTTCTTAACCAGGGCTGTTTTTTAACAAAGAAGTAACCCCAAAACCTTGGACTGGACTTCTCATAAAGCAAAACTAAGTGCAGCTTTAGAGATGATGAAGATCAGAGTGATTGGATCTTCTCCAAGACCCTGCAGCCACCAAACCCTGAACCCCAGCTGTACCAAATGCGGTACAGAGGGAGAGGCTCTGCTTATGGAGTTGGGAGAAGGGGCTCCCAGGATGGGGAAGGCTGGGAGCTTGTGAGCTCTGCCACCGGAGGATGGCTCCTGCCCACCTGTGGATCTGCTGCTCTGGAACAGGTTCAGAACCCTGGCAGTGGGTGAGGGCAGGGATGATTGGAGATCTGCCTGGAGATGGATGATCAAACAGTCTAGAGCTTATGGGTCAGTACTGGCAGGCATATCAATATCGATGATGTTGTGGGGTAAATCTGCTGCAGACCACCCGATGAGGAAGAGGTAGATGAGGACTCATCCAGACAACTGGAAATAATCTCAAATTCTCAAGCCTTGTTGTTCATGGGGGCCTTAAATCACCCTCAGAGCTGCAGGAGGGACAACACAGCGGGACACAAGCAACACAGAAGGTTTCTGGAGTGCATTGATGATAACTTCCTGATGTGATCAAGAAGCCAGTTAAGGGAGATGGTCTGCTGGGCCTCATTTTTGCAAATGAGGAGGCATGCTTGGAGGAACAAGTTGTTCCTGGCTAAGCTAAATGTAAGAAGAATGTATGCAAGAGGTGGAATAAGGGATAGGTGACTTGGAAGTGTTCATGAATGAACATGCAGGGGTGAGGTTAGGAAAGGCAGATCATGTGGGGTTGAATCTGGCAATGGACAAGAAAGATGTTGCAGCAAAAGGAAGACTGGTGGAACCTTGGGCTCACTGCTGAATGGACCAGGGGACCTGGAGACAAGGGACATTGAGAAGGCCCTTAAGTTACTCCGTCCTAGCTTTGCCTTGGCCTTTACTGTTAAGATTTGCCTTCAACTGAGATATACAGTGGAAACACGCAGAATCACAGAATGTTAGGGGTTGGAAGGGACCTCTGGAGATCATCTAGTCCACAACACAAACGTATGCACAAATGATTGCTTTATTGAGTATTGTTCTCCAAGGGACTGATGTTTCAGGGAAGTAGGGACAAGGCTTAATGGCAAGGACAGTTCCTATGATAATATGTGCAAAGTCGGGCATTTTATACACTAATGATTGTAAACAACCATTTATTTGTACACGTGTGGAGTTTCCACACGGCATGGTGTATCTCAGCTGTGGGCACTGTGTACCCACGTTGTGTTAATGACGTGACTTGGAACTAACAGTGCTGGTGATGAAGCTTCTTGAACAACAACACTGGGAAAAAAAACCCGCCTTGATAGGTGTACTTAGTTAAAAGTCGCAGTGACAGACACAACTGATTGCTGAAGCCGTGACTGCTGCAGGCATGGCTACAGCAGAAACATGCCCGCCGAGGTTGCTCTGTAAATTCAGTTCTGTTACACACTAACTTATTGTTACAGATCCAACCCAACACAATCAAGTAATTATATGGTTGCAGCTGGTAAAGCAGACTGACTTTTATTGACTTTTATTGGACTGCAGAACATAAATGTAAATGTGCAGAATGTAAAAGCTGATCTAACTACTCAGGACAATGTGGATGGCTTAAAAAAAAAATCACAGGGATAAATACTGAGAAGTAAAATTTGAAGGAATGTGTAAAGTGCAGCTGATAAACCGTGGCCAGTGGGCTTTCATGGGATTTTGTCGAAATCTAAGTGGGTGGAAGTTGCATGCCCACACATCCCAAGTTTTACGGAATGAAATATACGCCCCAGGCTTGTTTACTTCTTCTTGCTAGCACCTTTGCTTTCAGTCCTGCAAGCCGGGAGTCACGTCACTGAAGCATGCTGCAGCTGAAAAAATGCTGTCGTTAGGTTGCAATTTTTTCAACTTTGAAGTATTCCTTTTGGAGCCTCATACACGCACTATTAGGGATATCCAGATTTATTTCTTATGGCTTTGATTTGGAATTTTCGAGGAAGTGGTGATTCTGGTGAGATTGCTTTGCACGACACTCAGAAAGAGCAGCTGAGAAGGGAGGCATCCGTGACTGCAAGTTGTAGTGGCTGGGACTTTATGCTGGTGAAGTGAAAGTTTAGGGTTGTAATTGTTTTTCAGAGACTTGAGAAAAGGAGGTGTGTAAAAGAAATTTGTAAATGCATTTGGAAAATATCACCAAAGAAGAAAATCTAGTGAAGTATATTTAGTCCAGGAATCATCAATTTGGATGCTCTTTGCCATTCCACCCAATCCAGAGTTGCTGGGTTTGTCTGACATGCTGATTTTCCGAAGCACTGTCTCTGTACGATGTGGGATTTGGAACTCTAAAAATAATTGCTTGTCCACAGGAGCATGAGCTCAGATAGTCACTGTACCCAGCTGAGAGACATTTCCTCACAAAAATTGTTAATACTGACTGTTTGAACAAGTAGCTTTCCATTTGAAAAAAAGAAAAAAAATAGAGAAAAAAATGACTGGGAGGAGTGGGTATAGAAATATGAGAAATAAACTTACCATGGTGGATGCAGAATGTAAAGTAGGAGTGGAAATAAGGGGAAGTGTTTAAGGAGGAAAGATTACATATTTCTACCCTGGTTTAAATATTCAGTCCTTGCAGAGGAAGTCTGACCTCACTCATTAGTTACTTGGATACAGGTTATAGAGTGCAAGAAACTTAAAGATCTGACTCCTGGCTTGGCTATAATGAAGAATTCATGAGGAGTCTGGCAGAAAATCTGATTCAGGGAGAAATTAGCGTGGCTTGGAATTTATGATTACCTTTGGATATTCAAAATATTTAATCACTTCATGGGATATTTGGTCTTTTTTTATGTATAATGTCATGACGCAAGTGTTCCAGCTTATGGAACACTTCTATCTCAAAAATAGATAAACCAGATTTGTAGTTCGGTATTGCAGGGAAGAGATCTGAAGACTACAGTAAACATAAGAAAAGGAATAAAAATAACGAAGAGCTGCTGAACATTTCAGTTCTGTGAAATTAAAGAAAATGGGAATATTAATTCCGACTAGGGAGATGCTCTTGGACTGTGGTCCTCTGAATTAGTTCAGCTGCATTCAGTGGAAGATACAAGCTATTGTCCAGCAAATCAATATTTCTAGTGGTACTTGCTTTCTAAACTGGGAAATGCTTTGGTCCTTTCTGTGCTGTTGGAGCTGTTGAAGAGGCTAGTTGCCCTCAAGTTCCTACTACAAAGGTGTTTTTGTTTTGGCTAGCATTGCACCATTAGTTGTCACTCAGGCAGTTCTTTACCCCCTCCAGCTCCTGACTTTCCTACTAAAAGAAAGACAGCCTTTTGAATTAAAACCCAGCAAACTGCAGCACCCCATTGCTGCTGATGGAGAGCCTCTGCCCCGAGCTGCGTCATTAGCTCTCCTCAGGAGGAGCCTTTATCCTGATTTGTTTCCAGAAGCTGCCACATGGCAGTAAGTGGGCATGGTTCAAACCCAGAGGTGGAAAGGCAGGTTGGTGCTCTAGGGCGTTCCTGCTTACAGACCCCACAGTATCCACTGCGGTGGAAGGGTGACAGCAGTCAGCTGCCGTGGCCATATGAAGATTGTCCACTTCAGGGTACCTATCACAGTGTCTTAACGATAGTCCTAGTGACACAGCATTCTTTGTTTATGTGCCAATGTGGGTATATCTTTTCTGAATAAATACTACAGACAGGATGTTGGCTTCACAGCTACCTGTGGGTATAGCACAATCTCTCTTCTTAAGGGCGCACAGTCTGAAAAAATATATATGAATTGAGGGAAGGGGGTACATCAGGCTTTGGTTCAGTAATCACCATTGGGCTCATTTGTGGTGCCTCCCCTTTCCCACCCCCTGGTTAAACATATTAACTTCTCAACCTCCATCGCATCATTCCTGCAATCATGTTTCCATTGTAATAGAGTCCCTCCCAGCATTCCTCTCCTTTCGATACTTCTCATATGAACAAAATAAACCATTGAAAGTGTGTCTCATTAAATAAATTGAGCAGGGGTTAGAACAGAGTAATATCTCTGACTGGGCCATTCTGCCACCAATGCAGGATGGGACAAAGAGTGGGAAAACAGCCACCGCTCTCAGAGTGGCTCCACTGGTGTCACTAAGGAAACAGGTGTGAAGAGGCAAGGCTGCGAGAAGTAAAATTATCTTGGTCCTTTAAATCAAGAATGAAAGGCTAATGAAGTTTCATGTGGCAGAAGGAATAGCAGCAACAAGTTAACACATGGGAATGACTGTCAAAATGATAATCTCAGAAGTAATGTCAGTCACATGGTTTTTCACAAATTAAGGGCATTTAGTATAGACATCAGGAAGTTGCAAGGACCATGCTGTGAAATCATTAGCGCCTGAATGAGATTCAAAACCTGAGTATCACATATCTACGCATTGTCATACTGTGGTCAAGAACTCAAGTCCAAGAATTGGGATCCGGTTGTGTTAAATTTAGGACAAAGATTAAACATTGCAGACAAAATGCCAAAGTGGCTGGCTAGGATGTTGTATTGACTGGAAGAAGACAGATGCGGAGATTGAGGCTGTACTTTCAATTAGTATTAACATAAGAAAGGCCATACTGAGTCAGACCTAGCCAAGTATATTGGTAGTAACAATGGCCAAAAGAAGATGCCACTTGGGGAGAGAGAATTGCAATAGAGCAAGCATATGGTGATAGTTTCCTGAAGAAAAGTGGAAAACAATAGAGAAAAAAAATCAATAAAACCTGGAGGGGAATCTCATGGATTGAGAGAGAAATAAGGGGATACAGCAGATGAGATGCTCCAACAACAGCTACTCTCTGATGTGGTGAAGAGAGGATGTATTTGAAAGTGAGAGGGGTGAAAGTGCTGGTGAATGCAGGAGAGCATTCAGGTGTCCAGAGAGAACACTGGATGATAAAGAGATGCTGTTTTTCCTTCACAAATAATTATTCACTGAAAAATGAAGCCATGGAATGGCTGATGTGTTCATGATTTTGTAGTCATTTCAGCCAAAAGACACATGAGATTGTATTTAAAACATATTAAGAGCTGCTTTGAAATCTCTTCAAAGATTTACACTCTGACACTTGTCAGGAAGGAAGCTGGGCAACTAGCTTCTTCAACAGCTCCAACAGCACAGAAAGGACTAAAGCATTTCCCAGTTTAGAAAGCAACTACCACTGGAAGTGTTGATTTGCTGGACAATAGGTTGTATTTTCCACTGAACGCAGCTGAACTAATTCAGAGGACCACAGTCCAGGAGCATCTCCCTGACCAGAATTTATATTCCCATTTTCTTCAGTTTCACAGAAATGAAGGAAGTGAAACTAGTCTCAGGGAGCCAAATGGGGAGGTTGATCTTGATCTTTTTTTCCTAGTTCAGAAGCCAAAAGAATCCATCTCATTTTAAAAGCACAATTTCATATTAGCGGGAGTTGAAATGAGAGGAGGAAGAAAGGTTGTGGCTATAAGTGTGCAGCTGTGTGTGCAGTATATGTAGGAGGAACACGGGTGAAGTGTTGGTGTCATAGATGTATGTTGTTGATATTTTGGGAAATTAGGGAGTAACTGAAGAACAATACCAAGACAGATGGAGGAAGAAGGGCATAAGAAGGAGCTTGAGAGCTGATATTGGTAGGGCAGCTGGAGGGGTTGGAAGTTGGAAAATCTTGGAAAAAGGTGGAGAGTGGAAGATACTTGCAGAGAGAGTGTTATGGGAGCAGCAAGTGTTCTCTCACAGATGGTGGGGTATGTTCTCTCAGACATAAGGTGGTATGAAATGATGGAGAAGGGACGTATTTGTGTACAGCATCATGAATACCCAGTGTGTTGAAAATGAAAAGAGCATTGCAGTGGGATCCACAGGTGTGCTCTATTTTAGAACAGAAACTTGAAACAATACTGTTGCTGAGTGAGTGCAAGCTGCGAGGCTTATCCTCCCACCCCCTGGCCTTCCCTTCCCCTGGTAAGTCGCACGGCAGACCCAAAGCTGGATAAAGAAGTTACCAGCTATCGTGATCGCTCCTGACAAAAAGCAGCTTCTCACTGTGTGAGGCTGATTAATAAATGCATGACTCATAAAACTGAACAGCAGAGATTCACCCAGAGGTGAATTTGGCCCCTGAGGCCGTGCCGTGGTCTGACTTACAACTCTGATGTTCTGGGGTCAGCTGGGATTAAGGACACAATTTGGTCCGTTGCCGTTTATGGCATCTATTTTGAGACTTTCTCTGGCACAGCTGCATGGCAGACACAATTAGTGTTCAACAAAGAAATGCTAATTATTTACAGATGCATCAGCAACAAAAGCTCCTGACATTCAAATTCAGTTTCTGGAACAAGTGAAGGTGGTAGTGACACCAGTTAACCCCATGTGGCAGCATTCAAACAAGTAACTTGGATTTTATATTAATGCCTGCTGAGCTGCTTCCTTAGTTGCTGGATCTCAGGGCAAGGTACCATTTTGGAGTGTCAGTCATCCTGATGCTCTTTGTAGGCAGCAAAAAGTCCAAGAATGGAAGCACCTCTCCAGACCTACCAGTTGTCATTCTTTTGTGTGCTCTGTCTTGAGCTGGAAGGAAAAGTGAAACTTCTGAAATTCACTGCAAAGAAAGATGCTTGATACTAGTCCTTGCAGACAGATTGGGGAATTGGATGATTTCAAAGCCTGACCTGTTAAAGACTGGTATGGAAAAATGACGGAATTTTTACACTGGTGGCTTAAATGCAAGTGCTGACATTTAGGCTGTCTTGGCTCTGTCCCTGGACTAATTATACCTGAGCTAGGTAGCTGGCTTCTGCCAAAAACATAAGCTTTTCTGCACAAGGTTTCTTGTATGTTAAATGGGTATAAAGCAGTGGACTTAATTCCCTAGAATAGTGCAAGTCATTGCAGCATAATGAAAACCTTGAGCAGAGTGAAAAGCAAACTTTTCAAAGCTTTTAAAAGCCCATGATCTTTATTTCTCACTCACACTTTGCTTGAAGAAACTGGGAGTAAATCAGCTGTGGAGATTCAATCCCATTGCTGCTGAATTCAGAACGGGATTTCTAGCCAGATAAAAGTGTGATTCCAATGAAACAGAGCTGTGACATCCCAGATTTTCTTTCAAAATATCCATCAGCGTTTGGTGGATTTATTTTGTTAACCAGCGTAGTTCTTGCTCTTTCTGTTGCTTTCAGTGGAAAGCTATTTGTGGGCTAGACTGAGACGACTGGAAATTCACTCCCTCCTTGCAGCCTCTGGGTGGGGGCTGGCTGCCATTCCAAGCATTCCCAGTCTGTCCTCCCTGCCCGGGGGGACCAGCCCTGGGGCCGGGGGAAAAAAGCCTTGGAAAGGGCGGCCCTGCCCGCTGGGACTGCCAGCCAGCCTGGCGCTAATGCAAATGGTGCTGATGTTTTCTTCCAGCAGACACCTGCCCGGGAAGAACTGGAGTGAGACCACCAAATTGTTTTAGGTAGGTCAGCAAACAGCTGTCAGATCGTGTAATTTCGTTCTCCTAATTCGGAAAGGGATCTTATTCAGAGATGGAGCTGTTTGCCCGCTGACAAGCTCACACGTATTGTGTGGTGCATAATGTGGATGATTAACGCTTGTTTATCGGAGCAATTGTGCTCTGCGGCAGAGCTGTAGCCGCTTTCTTACGTGCCAGCGGAAAGCGGCAGCGAGCTCTCCCGCCTTTGGGAGAGACAGCAGAGCATGCAATGCAGAGCCTTCTGCAGCTTTGTCTCAAAGCTGCTCTAGCCTCACCACGAAGTAAATATTTTGTTGGAAACAACTCTTCTGGCTAGGTACAGGTGTGCGTGTGGCGTGTTGGAGCTGCGGGTAGCAGGCTGCTGTTGCCTTGTTCTTCATCCTTCTTCCTCACAGGCAGTGCAGACTTCAGTGGCTACATGAAACTCTTTGGGCTAAACCTTCTACAGCTACTTTCACAATTTGCTTTTGAACCTCGGGGCCCTCGGCAATCCTACGCTATATAGCGTTTCGCTATTTTAATGAGCGTTGTTCTTTGCCTTACACTGATATTGCCTGCAATTAACTGCGAGTACTAATCATCTGATACTAGCACGGTTGTCCTGCCCTTATGTGACAGAACAGGGAAAACTTGATTACACTCATACAACTCACTGTAAGTTTCAATCGCATGCATCACATTTTCATGTGTTGCATTTGCTTAAAATCCGAGGGTTTTTGTAGGTTGATTTCTGTTCTGTTAATAGAGTGCTTGTTTTACTTAAGAGCAGCGCTGAGAATTTGCAAAGCAATTAAAAAGTGCTAGTTAAAAGAGAAACAATAATATTGAAGTTTGTGATTCAAAATTACAATAAATTTTATTCTTATTTTATGTAATTTGGAATTGGATTATCTTTTTCTCCTGTGTGAGAAATATTCAGATAGTAATTTTCAACATCCACTTTTACATGGGCACACGTGTTTTCCACTTTGTCCTTTTCCTAGTTTAACAGAAATTAAAAAAAGATAGAGAGACTGCTGGAAGAAGTTGGGAAAAAAAACCAAACCAAAAAAAGAAAGAAAAGAACACATTTTATTTCTTATTTACCTGTATCAGGCATCCAGCTACTCAAATGCAGAAAGCATATGAAAAAACCCCCTAGTTCCTGTTTTCCTGCCAGAAGATAATGTAGCATATGAACAGTTTTCCCAAGAAAACCCTTGCCCCTATTCACTTGTTGTTCCATTGTTTTCTTTACCACTCCACTCTTAATTTAAATTGACCTACTCACTAATAGAATTTAACTTATTTCACTCAGTCTGCACGATACACCTGCAACTCTCCCTTACATTTCCTCGGCTGGGTTGAAGAGCTTTCGTGTTTTTCTGCCTCCCCCAGCTGTATGTTCTCACCCTCCTCCATAGGAGGTTGCTGCCCCCCTTCAGCCCTGCTCCCTCCATTGTTTCTGCAGCCTGACTCTCAGCTGGATCTGCCAAATGAGCTATTTAATGGCCCCATCGCCTCCCCAACACTCATGAGGAGGAAGATTTGTTTTTTTTTTTTTTTTAACCAGATCCAGTTTAGAAGTGTAGTTGAACAGGGGAGTCCATGTAGTGGAGAAGAAGATAACTGAGGAGGAGATGAGGGCAACCGGGGAAAGGAGGTATGGCAAAGAGGGAGCTGGAGCACCTTGAGGTCTGCTGGTGAAAGAAGTGAAGCAGGAGGGGAGCCTGGCTCCTGAGATTACCTCCCACTGGTGCAAGCAAACTGAGAACATTGCTAAAAAAGGTAATTTTAAAGATCTAGGAAGAGTTACCACATAGAAAGGAAATATAGTTGGGTAAAAGAGTGGATATGGGAAGAGGGAGTTTTGATCCAAGAGAGAAAAACAAAATTGAAGAGCTGTTAACGTGGTCATTAGCAGGGACAGGGTGATAATGGGGCAGCAGTTTAGGAAAACTGTTTAGAAACTTGATTCAGACCAAAAATATTTGCTTTGAATTTTCCTGCTTGATGATTTAGGAGAAATTGAGTGGATTTTTTAGTTAGGAAAATGGATCCATGGTTAATCTGAAGAAAAAACATCTTCCAAATATCTCTTCCAGTCTGGAAAAAGTGAAACAAACCGTGCCTGGGAGCATCCCCAAGTGTGTTAGTGTCCTGTGGGTTGTCCTGTGGAACCAGAACAGGAAACAGGCCTCATGTCAGACCTGGTTGCAGACACACATTTTATTTTTGTCGTGGACTGGGAGGTTCAGCACTTGACAGATCTGCTGCAGCGCTTTCTGAAAAGGGCAGCTCTCTCAGTCTTTCCCAGCAGAGCTGTTTCCTTTGGTAGCTAATCACCTGTTGGATGAAAGCCAGTAATCCAGGGTGATCAATTCTTAAAAGCAGCAGTTAACAGAGTGTGCTGGTTTGTGTCTGGTGGGGTCTTGGTGGTGGGAGAGGGGGCTACTGTCATGGCCCCTGTAAGAAGCTTTGAGAAACATCCTCAGCTCCAAGCTGGACCCACCTCTGGCCAAGGCTGAGGCAATCAGTGTCTCTGTCATCAAACTTTTGGGCAACTGCCTTTGTTTTGGGAGCTCTTTTGTTTTGGGAGAAGAATGGGATGGTACAAAACCAACCATGCTGACACCTAGGTCAGTGAGGAAGGAGTTGCGGGGTCACGCTGGAGCAGCCATTCCCCTTTGGTGAGCTGGCAGGCTCAGCCCTTGCAGGCCATGGAGATCACTGGTAGAGGAGAGTCCCGTCTGCAGCCCGTGGAGGATCCCACGCTGGAGCAGGGGACTAATCCTTAAAAAGGCCGTGACTTTGAGGGAGATCCACTTGGGAGTGGTCCGTCGCTGGGAGGATCACAGCCTGTGGAAGGCGTGCAGGCGTTGCAGCAGGGGAGGGCTGAGAGGAGTTTTCCCCCTGAGGAGGAAGAAGTGGCAGAAACCACAGGTGATGAGCTGACCATAACACCCATTCGCTGTCCCCCTGCATTGCCGGGGGGGGAGGACTGGGAGGATCACAGCCTGTGGAAGGCGTGCAGGCGTTGCAGCAGGGGAGGGCTGAGAGGAGTTTTCCCCCTGAGGAGGAAGAAGTGGTGAAAACAACAGACTGGGGCTGACCTCAACCGCCATTCCCTGCCCTCCTGCATGGCTGTGGGGGCAGGAGGTAACAAAGCTGGGTGCAGGAAGAAGGTGGAGGGTGGGGGGAAGATGTACTTATTTAAGGTCTGGTTATATTTATGATAAATAATGTAACAGGCTACTCTGATTCAATTGGTGAATTGGAGGTGGTTTTGTTTAAGTTAAATTGGTCTTGTTTCCCCAAGTCAAGTCTGTGTTTTCCCTCTGGCCATAAATGGTGAGTGAACCCTCTCTGGCCTTTGTTTTGGCCCTGAGGCCTTTTGTTGTATTTTCTTCTCCCCATCCCACCAGAGTGGGGTAGGAGTGAGCGAGCTGCTGCTTTGTGCTTAGTTGCCAGCTGGGTTTAAACCACGACATGGAGCTCACCTGACTTCTGGGAAGCTGAAGTTCATACTCTTCCCCCAGTCTGTGTGCAATTGGTTACGTGAGTTAGGGAAGAGTTGTTTCAACCAAGTGTTGATGTGGACTCAGACAGGTGCTAGATGCGAACATCGTATTTGTCTCCTAAGAGTGGTCTAGCAGGCTTCTCTGACAACCCTTCTGCACCCTGCCTTTGTCTCCCTTTCTGTGGGAGGTGTGTGATCCAGGTCTGCATCCAACTGCATGCCCCAGTACCTGGCGATCTCCACTTTGTGGCTCATTGGCTTATGGGGCTTGGCTGGCTGCAGCTGTGGGACAACGACGCAAGGGAAGAGTTGCAGCGCGTGCTGGAAATCACGTAGGAGCTCCTTGCTCCTGAAGGACAGAGCATCACCCAGTTTGCCTGAATGTTGCATATTCTGTATTTTGTTTTAAGAAGGAACAAAATGATTAAACTCAATGAACGTGTGTGGTGCTCTATCGCTCTGCGTTCTTCCAAATGCAGCTTAATGGTTTGGTCTTTGTGAGGATTGAGAACGAACCCCTGTGGTTCCTCAGCGCTATGTTTCCATTACGCAGTGGTTGGGAAGGGCACACAAACCATACTTTCCATTTCACTGCAACCCTTCCTTGCTTACAGTGGGTTCCGCCAGCCAGGTGCATCCAGCTAACTCTGCCAGCGATTTCAGCAGCTGCCCAGGGTCCCGTCACACCTGCATCAACTGGGTCTGGCGGGTGAAGCCACCTTTTTGAAAAAAATGGAATCATGTATTTCAAGCTCTAAAAGCAGCCTGGCCCTTCCGAAACCATGGGAAATGTTCTCTGGGTGAGCTGAGGACAGTTTTCTCATGCCTGTTTTTCAGGGTGCAGCCTGCTGGATTCTCAGGCTTTCAAAGGCGCAAGCTTTCAAAAGCTTGCATGTGTGCACAGAGCTGCTACAGCACCACTTGCTGGTTTAAACCTTCAACCTTGCCTCTGTGTTGAGGAGTTTACAGCCCAGCTGCTTTCTTTAATGACCCAGGGGTTTTGTTTTTAACTCTTTGCCAGCTGCCATGGGTCCTCTCTATGTTAGGCAATACTACTCTAATTATGTCTATTTATCACCTGTTACATAGAAAACTCACTGTTGCTGCTCTTTCATCCTCCAGGTAATTTTTAATTCTAATCTCCAAACCATTAATCCTAAAATTATAGTCAGTTCCTTAACAGCCCCCTGTTGCTGAATTTTATTGAAGGTTTTTGAAACAGAACCCCCAATTTTTATTTTCCTCTATGATATTTTCTTGATTCCCTGGAGGAATTCTTTTATGCTGATGAACAGGAACTTTCTTTACATATCCTATCCTACCTTGTGCTTTTTGTAGAATGCTTTTCCTATAGTGGTTCTTTATTGTTTCATTCAGTTTACCTGGCGCTTTGGTGAAATATTCTGATCTGATCCCAGAGATCTTCATGCTGTTTTATTTTTCCCAAAGCTTACTGCAGCTTCTTCCCAACCTCCAGTTTTAAAGAAACAGTCCCTAATGTTCACTACATAAGGCAGGAGAAAGAGAGGTGGGGAGAACTCTTTTCAACGTGTGTCACCACCTTGACTTTATGTTTTCATAACTCTGGTCATCAAGTGATACTTGGTAGAGACAAGTGAGTGAAAACACACGGGTAACCATCTGGGTCTAGTCAAAGGCTGGGTGAATCCCATACCATCTTTCAGGCCAGTAGGAGATGTTTAGGGAAAAGCGTAACTGAAACACTTAAATATTTATAGCAGGCTGATCCCACCTCTTGTATCCCCTCCAAGCTTCCAGAAGACAACAGGTTAAGGACTACCTCAGCCAGAATTTAGATCATTATGTCTAATAGCCCCTGATGGACTCTAAATTTATGTGAAGGAAGTCAGGAGCAGAGAGGACTTCTTGAGCCCTGTGTCGAATCCTCTGTTACAGCAAACAAGGTGTTCAAAAAATATCTTAACAGTGTGTAGTCTTTTTCTTGAGCCTCTGTGATGTTATAAACTCTCCATTCCCTTCATTTAGAGACAGAAATCTGGACTGTTATTCATTCAGTGCTGAAATGATGGGTATGTTGATAGGAGAGACAGTCTGAGGCCTGTAGTATCAACTGCTCAGAATTAAAGATTTGCTCTGCCACTCATCCAAAATTTACTGCTTATGGTTGACTTCAAATTGATGGTGTGTCGGACTGACTGATCAGTAGATGCAGACATCCCTGGTTAGATCTAGGAAGTACAGAAGATGATAGAAGATCATAATGAAATTAGCATTCAGTGAAGAGGTGATTTAGATTTTGTGAAAAATTTCTGAACAGGTGCAGAACATCTGTATGTGTGTGTGGAAAATAAGTTTTCATCCTCTCTGGCTCAAAGTGGTTAGGCTGGAATATGTAGCCAGAGGTTGGAGAGGGCTGAGAGAGGAAAAGAGGGGCAATGCAGCAGCCTGCAGTTGTGTTCATTGTATGTCAGGGTGGAACTGCAACCTTGCATAATGTTCCCATCTTAGTTTTATTTTCAAAATGTGGATGCTTGGGTCCACTTTTTGTTCCAAAATACATGTGCTTCCAACAAGCACTGTCTGTTTTGATCCACTTTTGCACTCACGCTTCAGGGCTAGTTCGGATAAATAGGTTTGGTTTTGGCATTTTTGGCTGCAATAACATTTTTCCCAGCATTTGTCAACTGCAGATGGCTTTTTAGGTAGCTCTTCTAACACAAGGATCTTGTGGTTTCACCGGTTCTTTGTACAGGACACTAGACATATAATTGCATGAATTCCTTTGTGTATTATTCATTATTTTCAATCACACATAATTTCATCCATAGGCTACCATGTGACTCAAAATGAGAGTCAATTAATTGCTATTTTTATCACGGCCGAAGCTCACTCTTTAATTCTGAATGATCTGTAAACAAAATAATTTTATGGTCAAAATGATTACAGGATGTTTAAAATTGTTCTTTTATGAAGTATTGGTTATACAAGTAAAAAATGCAGTAGAAGAGGAGCTTAATATTTCTAGTTCAAAGTTAATAAAATAACTCAGAAAATAACAGCTGCTATTCCTTTACTATGTGCTCTCTGTAGTCTGGAATGTGAAGTTTTACCCAATTTTATATCAATACTTTCTAATTTGGATAAAACTGCAATGGGTTAGATGCTGTCTGATACTGAGAGAATCCGTGAGGTCTGAAAAGTGGGCTATGGGGAAAAGAGGGCTTCACCTGTCAGTTGTTCAGCCTGGTAACAAGTAAGAACTATCTATGTGCCTTTATTGCCCTAGTGGTAGTTGGCAAACGTACCTTGGAGACATCATTCTGCTGATATTTAGTCAGCAGGGCACATCTTGGGGTATTACAGCAGCTTTCACTCACTTATAAATTGTGATGGGACCAAATATCTCCCTTGCTGCTCACAGTTGCTTTCTTTTTCTCTCCTAGTGAGGAAGAAGAAAGACACATAGCTGTTGTCTTTTTTTGCTGCCTTTTCCCTCCCCTTTTGCTTCTTAGACTCACCAGGAGCATCTCAGGTTTGCTCAACAAGCTGTGGGTAGTATTCATGCATGCAGAATGTCAAGTAGTCTTTGTAAAGTCATTGCGGAACACAATTAAGGCAGAAATAAGCAGGATATAGGTACAAAAACTACATCCCAAACATGCAAATAATTTGTTATGGTATACCCGCATGCTTTAATTTAAAAAAGCAATGACCCTAAATCAACTTCTAAAAGCTCTTCAGTGATGCTGCAGTTTTGTGTTTTTTGAATAAACTTGTCCAATAGTAGTATCCCTTAAAGCCTCTTGGATCTTTTTTGATTTCTTGGTTTTTTTTCTTTTTTTTTTCTGTGTTGAACTTCAGTCTGTAGAGGGTTATATTTTGTATCTCACTTTATTCCTAAGACCTCTTGGGATCCGCAAACCTATGGTCCAATACCTCCACAGCCTGAGTAGCTAGAGCTCATGGGGCTTTCCCAGGGCACAGCCAACAAACACCACCATGTACTGAGCTCCGCACTAAGCTGGCAGGGTCCGGCTTTGAAGCACAGCTAGAGAGGCCAGGGTTCTTCCTCAGACAGAGCTGCCTGACAGCTCTTTTTTTGCAATGACAGTCTGCAGAGTGCTCAGGCAGGTTGGAATGGACCTAGACTCTATGTCTTCTTGGCGAGTGCAGGACTGCTCACCCTGGCAAGGAAGACCTGCTGTAGGACTTATGTTTCTGATCAGTCCTGCCCACTCCTGCTCTGCCTAATCCTGCATATCCACGCTTCTCCTGAAACTTATCTAGAGGTTGCTAATCTATGGACTTGTGTTAGATTTTTTTTTTTTTTAAATCTGTGTATTTTGAATAGAATAACTTCATAGGAGGGATGGAAAGCATTCACCCCTTCCTTTGCCTGTCTGGGTCTTAGAAAGTGTGACTCCTTGAAGGTAGATAAAACACAGACATGTGCAGCCCACGGTACAGGTAGGAGCTTTGCGGGTCCTGATTAGACAGTGAGTATATCAGACAGTGGTGTGTTCAGAGAACATGGGAAATGGGCTGCAGGTGGTCTGTTAAGTCCTGCAACATTTTCAGCTTGTCAGGGACAGTGTGATCATACAGGTGTGCAGTGGTCTGGGCACTGATGGCATCTAAGGGCTGAGAGTCTTTGGCTTAGGGACTCACTAACTGAATAAAAAGGTCGGGGAGCTTCTCTACAGGATTCATCACAATGAAGTACCCATGTTCTGTGGAGGCTCCTGGCTATGAGCTGGGTAAGGAACTTTAACCTATTTGTGAATATGACACTTCATTTCCAAAGGTGGGGAGATACAGCATACACTGATATTTTCAGTTTGTCCTGGCAGTTCCCTGCTTATCATGCAGCTTGTTTGTATGGCTTGGTTTGAGACAGCAAAGAAGCTATGCATTAACCTTTTTGTTTGGCTCAGGAGTACATTTTTGAACTGAATCTCCCACTCACGCCCATCCACAGCACGTGCTTTGCATTGCAGTGTGCTCTCAGAGTGCTCAATCTGGTTTCCTCTGCAAGAAATGAAACCGAGCCGCAGGGGGAAACATGGCATGCTCCCGTGCTGGAGTATTTGGTTCATGGGATGCTGTGACATAAACCCAGAAAATGCATATTCTACAGTGACCAAGTGCCCAGCACCAACTCTTCCACACTATAGATTGGCTCCTGGTGGGCTGCAGTACTTCCTAATACAGACACAGCCTAACTAAGCCTTGCTATCATGTAGAGAAGGGACCGGAATTTGCTTCTGGACTCAGGCGCTTTGAAGTTGGGTCTTGCAGGATTTGGAGTCAAAACACCTCAATCCTCTTTAGCTGTAAGTACACATCCATGGGCATCTGCTCCTATAATTCTACTGTTAAGTTTACCAAATAGAGACATTTCTGATAGGCACGTGAAAGAGAGAAGGGGCTTTACAGTCTACATTAAAATCTTTCATCAAGAAGGACATGCTCATTAGTGCAATATTCACTTTAATCTCATCTTTTTCTTCTGTGGCTGCACACTGCTCTTCTATCAACACTGATTAGCAGCTAGAAACCTGCCCTGTTTTCTTCTTACTTGAGCATCCTGCTTGTGGGGGATGGACCTTAGCTGTTGGTAGATGGGCAGTGAGGGTCTCTCTGTATTATGTTAATGTTGTCACTCACAATGTTTTCATTATGAGCTTCATTGTTTAGCATTAATGTCCCGGCTGTTACAAATTATATTGGGATGAATTGTACCACAAAGGCTTGTAGACTTGGTTTGATTTTCTTTCCCAGAGAGGGTGCAAAATTGTTCTCAGTTCTGTTTTTTTTTTTTAAGGTGGGTTTTCAGATACTACTTCCCGGATCATTTGTATCTAAACAGAATTTTAATGAAAAGAGAAAAAAGAAAATATCTTTTTTTTATTTTCTGTTGGCTGTTTGTCCTTTGTCTTCCAAGCGCTTTGCTCCTAGAGCTCTTGGTGAAAATACATGGGAGATCTTGGGAAGCCACTTGCCATCACATTCTTAACAGAGCTGCTGATTTTCTGTGTGTATGCGAACGTGCGTGCGTCAAGAAGGAGATAAAATCTGTCTTTTAAACTTTTTTTTTTAAGCAGAAAGCATTTTCTTAGTTCTTATAGGTGGCTTAACTACAAAGGTCACCATCTCTCAAGACCATTACTATCCCTAGTGGCAGAAGAAATGATTTAGAGTTGTAAATCTACATATCCAAGTTTAAGTCTGCAGATAGTGAATGAAAGCTCTCATCTTTTAGAATGATGTTCTGGGCGCTTGGGAAAATTAACTGTAAAACTGTAAGTTAGTCACAGTTCCAGAGTGCTTACTTGACCATGAACATAGTAATGGACAATAAAACAGAGTCTGAGAGTGATTGCTGCATGTTTTTACAAAATAATACAGAATGTGGAGTCAAAACCTCCCAGTTTCCAAGCTGTCATGAAAGGGTATGACTCTTTATAACTCCTTTCCAGTATAATCCAAGATTTGTCCTCTAACTAAATTCTACTTCACTGATTTAGTAACTTAGAAACTACTTTTTAAAAGCTCTTAGGATTTTTCAGTTATTTCACTTGTCCTTCTGTTTTCCTTGGCCCCTTTAATTTTTAAGGAGATATTTCTATTCTTTGAACACCTTTAGAGCAAAATACGGCTATAAAGAGATGTGATTAATTCTACTGCTTCCTACAGAAATAAATGAAGTAGCTGTATACTATCTTTTTCAGCTGGTACATTAATTTAGGACACAATAATACATAAAATAAATTCCATCTGCACCAGGGCAAGCTATAGTACTTTCCTAGTCAAGATATCGCATGTTTGAATGTTTCTTTTAAATGAAAGTACTCCAGTGTATGCCAACCAGTACCTCCCAGTGTACCACTCTGGCTTTGGCCCCCAAAGCTTTCTGTAAGTCACCGAGTTGCAGCATATTTCTTTGCATGCGAAACCTTTTTCTTACATGGCTTTCAAAAACTTAATATAAAAATATATATAGAATCAACTGGCAGCCGACTGGCTACTGCACATGCCACATTTGTGATTGTAGTAGAATGCAGCGCTCCAGGAAAGAAAAACGACTCATAATTTTGGCTACTGCCGGGCATGGCTCTGGCCATCACTCAGACTTTGCTGTGCGGCTCTGTCAGGCACATCAGTCCTGGTTTGCAGCACCTCTGGTCTCCCATCCCCGAGGCAGCCTGGAGCCAACACTATGGTTTGCAAATGTGTTGAGGTACATATGTAGAAAGGAGGGGAAAATCCCCAACTTTCTGCTACCACTATGCTGCCTGAAACCCTTTATTAAAATTTTATTTTAATTTTTATTTTTTGTTGGGAGTTTTTTTGTTTGCCTGGGTTGTTTTTTTGTTTTGTTTTGTTGTTATGTTTTTGTTTTTTTCCCCACCACAGGAGAGAGAAGGAGCCTTTTATATTAACAATTGCATTTTAATCAACTGCAATCTAGCCTGTGTAGTAAATTTGTTTTGCAGACTGTTCTGTCTTTAAAAAGTTATTCCAGTTTACTAAGGCCACTGAATCAAATTCGTTCCATAAAAATGAACTCTATACTGGTCACAAAATTTTTGCAACCAATAACACCAAATTCACCAACAGGGAATATCATATGAATAAGTATCAAAATGTTTGGTATATAATACTGAAATTCAGAGCAATACATTTTCAGAGATTATTATTTAATGGTTGGAGATCAGAGGTGATGTGTCACAAAAGAAAAAACTGATGTTACAAATAGGTTTTCTCTAAGTAATTGAGGGCTCAAACCTGGATGTCCAGTGCAGGTGTGGAGCTAGGCTTTACTTGGTTGTTGAAGTCTTCATCCCATTGCTCGTGTGGATGTTGCCATCACTGTTCTGTATCCCTGTGTGTCTGCAGTGACTAAGTAAAACTGGTTGAATTAAAATGTCAGTGCAACACTTCTAAAAATTACGCACCTATATTGAGGAACATATGCAATGGGAGAATAATGGGGAGTAACGTGATTTGGTGTAAGCACAGTAAATTGTCATGGATCAGTGTCACCTTAATATTTGAAAGCGTGAACAGTTTGGTGGGATAAGTATATCATTTAATTGTAGAAAAATATGCCAGGAGATAAGTAGGCTCTCTGCTTTTCCTTCAAATTTTGCAGAAAATCTTAATAAAGTTTAATGTCATATAAAGCATGAATTGCCAACAAAACAGGTCATCCTGTGCTTAAATATCAACATCTTTTTTCTCAGAATGATAATGATTATAAACTTATCTCTGATACAAAATTCTTTCCTCTTCCCGTCTATAAATATTTGTTTTTTCCGATAGAAAACCTCTCCATTGCAATTCCAAGGAGAATTTTGTGAGCAGATGGGGGTCTTGTTCTAGTATTCTTGGTACGCCTGATGTGTTTGGTATGTGGATTGTTAGTTTTGTAATCCATCGTTGCAAATCACCAGGCAAATAAGCATGGTTAGCCTAATCTGAGTGTGTTTCCCTACTGTGCTATTGGTATTTTCCTTCATTATTTTCCCCTGTGCAGTCTTTGCTCTATCTCCAGGTTTTCGGTGAGTTTAATTTCATTTATGCATGGTGGAGGGAGTTATGGGAAGTGGACAAGTGATTCTAGCAATGGCCCTGTAAGCGTGCCGGAGTTTTTGGTTCCGTTAGGGTAAGCCTGTACCCAAGGGTTAAAGGCATGGGTCATGCTATAAATGACATGGTTGAAAGCTTTGGGTTCAGAGAGGAAGGGCTGGTTATGAGCTGCTACAGGATTATGATGTAGAACTACAATGTAGATGGGTTGTTAGTGACTCTGGTTGCATAGCCCCATGTCACAGAGCATTTCTAAACCTGAAATTGTCTGCATATTCCCTTGAACTTTCTACAGAGCTCAGGACACATCAAAAGTCCATGAAAAACTGATGTCTCTCACAGACAGACATGTTCAGTGTGCATTCCTTAATAAGCAGATCAATGGCTAGACCTTATTTTGTGACTTTCTGCCTTAAAACAATGTGACCTTGTGAATTAGACGTTAATCTATCCTCAGATCTGTGTTAGCTGATAAGAGTAACAGATTTGGTGACAACCTTTTACTGGATTTTTAAAAAAATAAGCAGTTGTGTATAACTTCATGGTGCAAAACTTTATTTTGCAATTGATTATCCAGGTTTCTTTTTATTACACTTGAGAAAGTGAAGCTCAAATATACATGTTCAGGCAAGAGATTCAGATTTACCGGCTCCTTCTAACACATCATACTTGAAAGCTCTGTGGAAACATTTGAGCCACCAAGGACAAAATGGAAGTATTGCACACCAACTTTTCTTTCCTACAACTAACTGGGAGAAGGATTGCACATATGGGAGGAAACACACGTGAAAGCCCCTCAGTTAGTGTTTTGATGATGAACTGTCCTCCCCTTCAGTGTGTTCCCTGAAAACAGAGGTGTAACATAAGCCGACAGTCCAAAACCAGTAGTGTCATACCACGTCACAAATTACTCTTTTCTTTTAAAGAAGGCGCGGCACGTTGCAATACTGTGCGTGCAGTCCATCCGAGTGCAGCCTGGCTGGCACCTGTGTCCTAGCGAAACAGGCTGACTGGCTTGTGAGCAGGCAGACAGCCAGTCTAACAGATGGAGGTGAGTGAAGTCAGCCAAGAGACCATGCACTAGCCGCGCATCAAGTGTGCTAGCTAACAGCAGGATTCCCAGGCAGGAACATCCAAATGTCTCCTAGTGGTCTCATATTCACATATTGGTACAAGGCAAAGATCAAGAAAATGGCTTTTGCAAGTGAAGAAAACTGTAAGTACAAAGATATGAGAAATTGTTTCTCTGTGGTTTACGTGAGCCATGTAGCTGTGGTGTGTGAATCAACATTTTAAGAAACGGCTTGTCACTCCATCTTCTAACAGCACTGGCAAAATTGGCAGGGAGGGGAAGGGCTAGCGCCCTTCAGAGGAGATGTGCTCAGGGCTGTAGGGTACACTTGTAACGTAATAATTAAAAGAGCTGGATCTCCTGACTTGTCTTTTGCCTTGAATCCAAGACCAGTAAAATAAAAGCAGTCTCTCAGCACTCCCACTCTTAATAAGATGATCTTTATTTCATACCATTGGCAATGAGGGCAGAGTTGTGTTTGTAAAGATGTTAAACTGCTGTGAAAACCAAGCAGCAGATAAACCTTTGGAACTACTCTGCAAAGAGCTGAAAATGAGGGTCTGGATAAACTGCCACCATAAAGGGAGACTCAAAATGCAATCTGTGTAAAGGCTTGCTAGTAACTTGTCAGGCTCACTCGGTGCATCTTGTGATAGCAGCATCTTGTCACTTGCAGAGCTATGTAATAAAGTTGTGCCAGGCATGAAGAGAAGTGTTACTTGGCAGTCAGGATGCCTCACAAATACCGTAAAAGCTAGTCAGCATTTCTTCTCTGACTGCCTTTTGAAGGGCTCAGAATTGAGCTGTACACAATTCCTCCAATGCAAAAAGGGTTTCAGTGAAGCCGTTGTGTTTTTGGAAATTCTTGTATGGTTGTGAATTGCAAGAGTCAAAAGAAAAGGGCAGATGCGGTTGTGTTTGACAGACAGCACAGTCAGGACTATGAAGCTTCAGGGTCGCCGTGACTCCTCCTGCATCACGCACTGGAGAGTGGGCAGAAAACTGACTAAATAGTACCAGTGCTTCACCAGGCAGATGGTCAGGCAAAGGCCAGAGCCCTCTGCCCCTCACTCCCCTGCCTTTTCCTGTTCCCAGATGCAAGTTGAATTGGCACAGGGGTTGCTATAATTTGCTGCTGGTATAGACCAGCAACAAATTACTGCCCTGAGGATCAAGCAGGAACAGGGAAGAGCATCTCACAGGCATAAGGCCTCCAGTATGATTTCTCACACACCACCCATCTCCCACGGCTATGCCCAGAGGCCCAAGCTACCCTGTGGAGGATACATCTGAAGCCACCAGAGAGCATAGAACCTCTCTTCCACCTCCCGAATTTCCCTCTCCCCTGCTGAAGTGTAATCAGTGTAGATAGATGTCAACTTGATTACACTTGAAAAAACAAAACATATTGGTATGTGTCTTGGACCTTAGTGTAGTGGAGACACACTTGCCTACTGACAGGCTTGGAACAATACCTTCAGCTAAGGAGACTTGCTTCTACTTGCTTGTTTCTTCTTGCATTTCTGTGTTTTAAAGAACTTTGGATGCAAAGTACCACCTTCCAACAGTGCCTTCTGAGCAGTAACTGGTGAAACAAGACATTACTTGGTGTGAATACTGGTGTCATAACTGAATTCCAGAGGCAAAATATTCCAATAGGCAGCCAAAAATTAAAACCCCTATGGTGAGACCTTTACTCCCACTATGAACTTCTATTTTCATCACAAATTTTATAGCTTTAACTAGCTGGAAGACACTTCCATTTGTATTTGAACATATCCATACTTCAGGGTAGACCAGACCATCACTTTTTTCCACATGTTGAAACATGTGGACACATCACCAAGGTCAGGGTTCCCAGTATCTCAGGATCATTGATGCATTTATGATCATCAGTAGTGATCACCTAGTGGTGGTCGTTCCCATAAGGATAGAGCATGCAGTAATTTCCCACTGAAAAAAGGCAACTGGCAATAGGATTCATCTAAGCAAATGCAGATGTTCCCAATGTAGGTCTCCAAATCCCAGCTAAGCATCCTACGCTACTCAGGGTCAGTGCAGAGAGATAAGAAGATCTACGTGTGATTTATTTTGTCTTGCTTTAGATTATCTGTATGAGATCAGATGAATCTCTTAAAGTGCTATTGATTGCTCGAAGAATTCAAGGTGAGCAGCTCACAAGTTTGCATTGTAATTAAACAGCAATTCTTTTCACGGAAATTAAAGATTGCAGAAGGATTTAGGTGTTTACATCTGAAATGTGGATGCTCAGAATGTTTTTTTTTTTTATTTGCTGCATCTCCTTGGAGATACCAAGAGTTCCCGAGGACCAAATCTGTAGACTTCCTGAAGGCAAGCATGCCTGTCTGTGAGGCACCTTGACTCCCAGTGACATCCACTGCCCTAGGCTTCCCCTGTTCAAAGGAGGGAAAAAAGCAGAAAACATCAGTCAGGGCAGAGAGTAGCTCTGAAATATTACACAGTATAAGAAAAGACACAAAAAATTGCCCGAAAATCCAGAGATACAGTTTTTGTTAGATTTTAAAAATTATTTAAGTTTCTGGATTGACTGGAAATTCCTCAAAAGTAGCATTTTGGGCTGATATTTAAGTTATGGCTGGTTTTGTCAAAATATATACTTTCCCCACGTAAGGGAAAAAGAATAAGGCTGTAATTTATACACGGTATTGAAGATACTGTGTCATAACCACAACGGCATTTGATGCATGCTCACTCATACTCCTGTACATACATATGTATATGTACAAAATGTGCAAATATTCCCATTTGCTAAAGACATTATAAGCGATAAGAAGATAAGGACAGTAATGCTTTAAGACCAACAATCCCAGTTAATCACTGTTAAATATGGAAGCCTGGGAAGGCAGGTTTAATGGTCTTATCTTTCCCATAGTTAACTTACGGAACGAAGAAAGAACGCAAAATATGTGACCATATCTTGGCCATGTAGATATCCCTGTTCCCAGCCTCCAAGCCCATCTTTAAAGATCTATAGCTTCCTAGGGCCTTTGCTGGCTTGTTGTTAAAAATGGTGTCAGGTAGATGGTAGGACTCAGATTCTCAAAGTAATTTGATGCGTAATGCCTAATGGAATCTCTTCTCTCTCTTTGGCACTCAGCAGAGGTTGTCTAAGCTCCAAGATTCCTTATTTATGCTCCAACAGCAATATGATTTCTCCCTTCCATCAGTCTGCTTGAGAGAACTGGAGACTTCTTGCTGCTGGCTGTATTCTTACTTCTTTGCTCCAGCATGGTTTAATGAGAAAGTGACTATAAACCTCCTTCTTTAACCCAGTGGCCCAGTCTTCCTTTGGGGTGCAAAAAATATCCTGGATTTGCATGCAATAAGTCAGAACATTTATTTTCCCAATAAATCAATCTGATCAAGACACACTGCTACTGCTGGTGGCTGCTGGTCTCCACAGAGTGGTGGTCACAACATGGTGAAATGAGCACTCAGTGCACTGAAACGTTTGCAGGGAAAAGCCATTATCAAAGCTGCTTTTTGTCCAGTATCATATCTGATACTCTCCTAACTTCCTGTGGTAAATGTATGCAGATTGACGCAATAGGGAAAAAAGCGCTTTCTACTTTAGCAATGGTGAAGCCAAAGCTGTCACTGATCACACTAGCATACACAAGGAATTGTTTGATATGTTTTCATAGATAATATTTTTTGGGAACTGTAAAGTAGAAAAATATCCCATAATTTATTCTGAGGAAAAGATCCTTTTCTGGGATGTCCAGGGCCCTAAGTGGTTTAGTTAGAACAAGTGGGAATAACTAGGAAGAAGAGGTTTACTTGGAAAAGGGCTAACTTCTGAGCTAGGGGATAACTTCCCTAAAAGAGATTTGTGCCTGAATGACATCTGTCTTCTGCTTGGTAACACCTACTAGAATAATTCAGCTGGATTACGAGTGGTCCACCCACGGCTCACTAGCCTAGAAAATTTTGTTCTGAGAAATCAGAGGCCGGTGAGATGGAGGAGAACACCGACAGGTCTTTGACAATTAAAGTCCTACCTGAGACTTCGACTATTTTCCCAGCTTCTCTCCAGATATCGATGTTGCAGGATTTGTAAGAACATGTGTCAGTGACTCCTTGGGGCACCAAGTCCAATTGCCCACAGTTCTGGCCAATGGGTGGTTGGTCCAGATGTGCCCACAAGAACTTTCTGCCCCAACTTGCCACTCCTAGCATTTTCCAGTGGCCTGTGGTAGACATAACTGAACAGTGCAGAAAAGCAAAGGCCTCAGTGTTTTGTAAAGAACATGTGATAGAGGATATCAGATCTGTTGGGGTCCTAGAATCAGCAATAGCACAATATTTTTGTGTATATAATTGTGTATTGTATTATTTTCACATTGCAGTATGTCCAGCCTTTGGTAGGTGTTTTTTTTTTTTTCTTCAAAACAGAAAGACAGCAGTGCTTCAGTGCTTCTGGCTTTCAAGGAGAGAACACAAAGTGGGGGACTTGAATGTTGCCACTCTCAGTTATCACAGACACCACCACCCAGCCTCCAAACAATTCTATGTATTTATGTAAAAGTACTTTTTGATTAGGGTGAAATGCAAATTGAAAAACACAGAGTAAATGTAACTTTCCTTGAGGTTAAATACAATAAAATTATCTTCCTGCCACCTTTCATCCATCTCCAGTTTTATTTTTCATTTCACCTAATTTTTGGTTTTGAAGCCGTTCTCTCCAGGTGAATGAGCAGTTCACTCATAGGTTGTATATACAGATGGGAAAAATGTTTCCTCAGACATATCAAGGTGGAGTAGAAATACTGGTTTCCTGAAGTGGGAAAATTTTCCTAAGAAATAGCAGGGAGATAGCTGAGGAGAGGTGAACATGGAAGACATCTATGACAGTGCATGAAAGGGCATGTCAGGCCAGGCAAGGTCTTCAAGGCTAATGAGAGAGGGCTAGGTGTGGGAGGTTTGCTCATGAATTACACTAGAGGGATGGGATTGTGTTCTGGCTGAGCAGGCTTCTTTTTTTTTTGTCATGAGAAGCACATGTCCGCATGGGTTCGCACGTTCCCCTCTCCAAATCACATTCCTCTGTACTGCAATACAAGACCCCAACCCTGGGAGGCAGACTCTGCCCTCAGATATCATCATAATGAGAAGTGTGTTGGGGTGATCTCTTGACTGAAAAGGTCCTCTCTTACATGGACAACAAGATGAAGCTAAGATCTCTCTGCCTTTTCCTTCTCCAAGTCACAAGAGAAACCATGAACCAGAAACAGAATCAAATCACTGGTTCCTCAGAGTGGTCATTTCCTCATGTGGCAGTCCTCCTGCTCTTTCCCCCTGTGAATCTGCTTTGTCAGACCAGGTAAATCCTTACCTGAGACAGTTCATGCACAACACTAGTGAGGTTTGGTGCTTCCTGACCTGTAGAGCAGGGAAGATCTTCCTGCCACTTCCTGGATTGGCTGCCTGTGGGAAAACTGGTGTATTGAGGAGGCCAGAGGAGAGGCTATAGTTAACCGCTTCCAGAGAAGAACCAGGATGAGAGTTTATGAAGAGAGAAATAATGGCCTCTTAAAGTGGATTGTAGGAAGAAGGAGACAAGTGCTGGAGTCCTTTACTGAAGGACTTGGCTGAAGGACCATAGAGCAGCTGAAGAGCCCCAGAAGTCAGATGCATTGGCTGTCCAACACAGACCGAGAGCGGGAAGGGTGGCATGTCAGAGTTCAAGTGTCTCCTGAAGGCTGTGGTTCATCTCACCTGGTGGCACCTGGCAGCCATCAGGCAGCCAATCAGCTCTCAAAAAGAAGTCCTTTTGGTTTTCCTCATGGAATATTTTCACTTTTAGGGAGGTGTGTGTGATAAAGTGTGGAAGATTACGTGCGAAACTGGCTACCAAATTTTTACCTTTTCTTTCAGTTAATTTATATAACAGGTCTCAGTTGCTCTTTAAAACTTATATTTGTTAAAGTGCTCATTTAACATGGAGCTGGGCTAGAAACAAAGCATTATTTGTTCATTTATTTGCAATTCCATTGAAAGATGAAGTTCACATGAGAAGACTGAAAGAAGTTTCTCATGATTTCCATAAAAGAAAATACATAGCTGGAAATCTCATTATCTAGAGGTTTTATATGTAAAATCTTTGAAGCAGCTCTGACAAAACAGTAAATAAAAGTAGCTTGGATAGTTCCAGCTTTAGACATTTAAGTTATATAACATTATCCGTGTGTATTAAAGCTGTATTTGTACACGCTTACATTACTGAAACCTCTATTTGCTAGAGCCCAAGTGCTGCCGCTATGGGCAGAGTTCTCCGTGAGGTACACCCGTATGCAGCCGAAGTAGCATGAACGTGTGCGTGATGTTGATGCAGAGGAAGCCTAGGGGTTCTTCCCTTCCCTCTTGCATGCTGATTATTTCTGCCAGGCGCAGAGTAATCTGTGCGAGAGCACAGGGGCCATGGCTTGGTGACAGGCTGTACATGCAAACAGATAGCTTGCGTGATGCTTAGAAGTCTTTTTTCCTGAAGGTGCTGTGGAGTAACGTCTTCAAGTTGTAGGAGAAAACAGTGTGGGGCAGACAGGAGGGACCCAGCCCCATTGCTCTGGGGCTTGGGTTGGTTGGTGCAGAGCTCCCTGTTAAAATGGCGCCCAGAAACACTCCTTCTCAAGCCCTGTATGTGAAGGCATCAAAGATAAACCACGTAAATATGCCAGAAAGAAGGATACTTTTATGTTTTTTATGCTAAAAACGGGTAAGAGAATTGTCAGGACTTTTGTGAGGAAAAATTATAATAGATTACATTAAATATTGACCTAAAAGATCTGTTTTGCCACCCCTTTCTGTTATTTCAGTATTTAATTGCTTCAACGTAAAGTATGATTTTTCTGTCCTCTCCATAATACTACATAATACATCAGAACAGAACTGTCTAAGCCTTGGAAAAATCAATCCACTTTCCTATACAAATGCAGATTAAAAATATCAGATCTTGTAGAAATTGTATTTCTGGTCTTGTCATTGTTAAGCCTATGTCATGATCAATTAAAAATACAAGGGATTTTTGGAATGTAGGTGGCTGAAAACCTGATGAGAAATGTGAGGGTCTTATTTTGAGTTATTAGTAACATGGTAAGTAATACACTTGTGCAGTCACATCTTTAAAATACTAAGGAGTGGTGACGTAACAGGAATAGCATTTGCTGGCGGGGTCAGTAAGATGCTGTAGGTGTTAATACTGGACAGGAAGAGGTATCTTCTGTTTTGCACTGCAAATTGCACAGCTGACAGTGAACAACTTTTCGTGCTAGATATCCTATGTAATGTTGTGTTCAGCTGGGAAATGAGGGTCAAGGTCCAGCCAGATATGAGCAGAACTTGGTTAGCATGCAGTATACTCAGTTCTTTACCTGATTTTCATTTAGTGAAAGATGGGTGGTCACAGGAAGTGACTAGGACCTATTCCAAATAGCACACTTGACATGCAAATGCTCATTATTCAGTTAAAAACCAACACTGAATGCATTCCTGTGCATGACGCTATCTTTACATTTGAATGATTTCTGCTACTCATTTGACTTTAAAGTAATAGTCATTATTACGTAGAGCTGTTCTAGTTGAGAAAAAATACTCTTCCTTGGCTGGGCTAATATGTGCCAAACAACCTTTACCTGGGCTTTGAGCTGTGTGTATGTGAGGCATGAGCACATACATGCACATGCACACATGGGTGTTGGCACTGTGACACGATGCAAACACTACAGGCTCACGCACACACATAGAAAGAGAAAATTATTTTTCTCATGCTTATTTTCTTGGCACTTGCAGTTTGGTTAGATGTGAGATAGATGAAATATTTGCATGTTCTATCTGCATAATGAGCTCTACACAAAATGATCGTAGCTAATGCAAAAGACAGGGTGGCATGTTTTCAGTTTTAATGGGGACACTCAGAAAACTTCCAATCTTTTTTGACATTTCTTATAGCAAAATAAATGTGGTCTAGGTTGGAGTGTCTATTATGAAAATAAGAGAAGAGCAAGTCAATTATATTTCAATGACTGAATCGCCAGGGGTCCTCATTAAAATGATCAGAAAGGCTGCAGTGTTGCTTTCCTGCATGTAGGCACTGATTAAGTTGTGTAAGAATGACATGGCCTTTTTGGGAGAAAAGCAGAGTATGCCATGGTATCTAGCCAGCCAGCCAGAAACCGTTGACACTTACAAAAGTGAGATGCGCACTCCATCAAGAAAGGGAAGTTACTACTTATGGGGTCATGGACTCCTGATGTATTTAAAAATAGTTGTGGCTGTTTTATTGGACACAGTCAGAGAAAGCTTTGAATTTGCACTAGGCTGTACGAAAATGCCTGCGGTATGGTGGTGATATGGTGTGTTTTCCTTTCCGCTGGCTTCGATGAAGTATACATAGCTTAACAGAATAGTACTGTTATTATGATCTTTGTGTATTTGAACCTCTAAGCAATATTTTAGTTATCAGTTCATTGCTATTCATTTCTTAGAATTTAAATTCTTCTTATTTGCCAATTATTTTTTTGGTATAAAATGTTAGGAGAAAAAGGCTCGGTAATTTTTTTTCCCGGGAGAGAATGTATCCTGAAACAGTAAAAAGAATATTTGTTTAACCCTCCTGAGGGTCTGCAGTCTAAGGAAATATAGTATTGCCTAAGATCTGCTAATCCCTGCTCAAGTGGCTGTAGATTTTTTTAAAAAATATATTTTTCTTTTTCATTCTTACATATTTATTTTTTTAAAAAATTCTTCTACAGTTTTATATCATACAATTTCACCACATAAAGGATATGTGGTATAAGGATTCCTATAAAGAGTTAAACCTTGTATTTCTTTTTTTTTATTATTTGAAAGTGATGTATAATGTTAATGGTTAATGTTTAATGTTTAAGAGTGATCAAAGCAGAACAAACCCGTCTGTTAATTAAGCTGTCATGGTTTAAGTTTCTTCACCCTTTAAATAAATTGCATCTCTGTTTCTGAAGATGAATTGAGAAATAAAAGACAAGATTTCGTAGAGATCTTTTTGTTTATTAGTACAGTGAAACAGTTTGAAACAATAATCTTCATCATCCGCCAAGGTGGAAAGATACCTCAGCATTGTCTTCTACTTTGGCCATCTCTAAATACTAATGCAACAAATTAGACCATATAAAATCTATTCTGTTTCTAAATTCAAGCACTGGTTAATCTAAGCTTGTATTCTAAGTCAAATCACATTATATAGTGCTCCATCATTAACAATGATGTTTCATTATAAATTATTAAGACAATTTGAGATTTATATTTGAGTCTGCACACGTTTTGATGAAATAATCTTCAGCCTCCAGAAAACCAATAACAAGAGACATTGTAAGCTAAATACATTAACATATCACGTGCTTAAAACTGATTTAATTTACCAAAATTGGCTAATACTGCAACTAAATAATGATGAACTCCATTTACAATTCAGGAGCTCGGTAATGGACAAGGGAAACTGCAAGTGCCTGCAGTCAACAATAAAAGAATAGGTAATTTTGCCATCATTATGTACAACAAGATGACTCCTTTAAAATTCTCATTCTTTATTTACATACATGGCATCCAAACAGGAGACAAAGTGTCTCTGTCTTATTTACTTATGAATACATCAGTTTCTTTAATTCTTTTCCATATAGTTTCTGTGATATCACCACTCTTTAGAGTGTGTGTGGAATTCACTCAGTTGTTATTTCTTGTCAAGTAGATGCAGAATCTCATCGTGTTAAAAGAATTTACTTTATTTTTCTTTTTACCAGTTAGCAATATGTAACAAGACTATCATTTATATGTTTTAATTTTTGCAACAGGAATGTAATTCATAAATAGGAATCAATTGATAAGGTTATTTGTATGTATGCAGAGACATAATTTTTGATGTAGTACCCTGAGTAAGAACACAGCATTATGGTGCTTAATACTTGAATTTGGTCCAAAATCTAGATGTCTTACTCTCAACACGGTCTAGTATATCTTCCAGCAATATGTAGTACTGAAATTACATAATGACTATAGATAAGTAGAGTTATTTGCTGAAAAAAAATCTAACAGGTTTTGAACAGTGAAAAGGAAAGGTTGAGACTTCTTAGGGTGCTCCAGTTTTGTGCTTCTTAGAGTGCACAAACACGTGAACAAATTAAAAATGTTCTTCAGAGTGATTGGGGAGATATTTTTAGAAACCTTGCCATCTTTCTCTAATTTGCTTCTGTAGATTTATGATTTGTGTGTCAAAATATTTTTTTAACTATAGGAAGTAGGTTATTATGGATCTTTGAAAGTAATTAATGCTATAGTCACTGTTCTATGAAAACGAAACAACAGCAGCAGACCATAGCAGGCCGTTTATCTGACTGATACGTCCTTCCAGATTGCTTACACTCATCTGAAAAATCACGTCAGAGTTGATGTTTCTGAGGGGAAACATCTTGCATGAGGTGGATATGATTGTACTTTGTATTGTAGAAGTTTAAAGAGCAATTTACCGTCTTTTGGAGGCAGAATTTCTTACTTGAGCTACTCGGCTCTCTATAGACATGTATGAAGAAAAAGGAAGGTTGCAGGGAATACCTTGTGTTGTTATCTGTGCCTTTATTTAAACTTCCATTTTTCTAGTAAGAAACGTAATGCAGAACTTGCATTATGAAAAGAGTGCTGTGCACGTTTGAACAGTTCAAGCAGCATAAAGAGAGTGAAGTTGAGAACAAGTTTCTGCATGTGAATTCAAATACGAAATATCCTCATTATAATAATTCACAGGGAAAAACCACCACTGTTGTAGAATCAGAACTTGCCAAACACGACCTAATATCTACGATGAGCTCTACTTTAACCAGCCTTTCAACCTGTGTATCGTCAGAGTAATTGGTCTTTTAGTTGATTTGACTAACTGACAGCTATGCCACTAATAATTACCTGTGGCAGCATTTATATATATATATATTATACTATAGCACAACATCAATGAATATATTTTAAATATTAACAGTAGTTGAATGTTTAGACTTTAATTTAAATAATTATTTATGGAAATGTGTAATCATCTGTACCTACAATAGAGAGAGTTTTTGATTTGATTAAAGAGAAAACAGCAGCATATCTGCCCGTCTAATTTTGTGGTTAAACTATTCATGACTTACAATAACGTATTAATTTTGTCAATTTGTTAGGGTATCATTTCAACTTTTTGACAAGCTTTCACCTTTATTTAGCTGAATTTGGGCTCAAGACAGTGCTTATTTAATAACTTATGCTTTATGAAGCTCTTCAAGAACATGATAGTCTCCTACCATCCGCAATTTTCTTACACTGTGGTGTTGAGGCTCTTTAACATAATCTATTTCCATCGAATGATATATACAAACCCAAAGCATATGCACGTTCGGTCTGGGCAGAGCAGAAATGTGCTGCAAAGACATCCAAGAAGAATGCGTGCTGGAGAACTCATTTCTGAGGTAAGCTAAGGATAAGGACTCAGTAAAAGCTGGATTAATACGACTGTTTGTTCCTTTGCAAAATACTGGTCTGGGTACTGCGCTTTGCTCTTTACTGGGAAGACATATTTGCTTATAAGATAAGGAATATTGGTTGGTTATGACTGAATAGAAAATAATAGACTGAGTAATAAGAAGCGATGTTATCAAATTTAAACTATTTTGAATTTCCAAATATTAGGTTTAAGTTACGGAATTAGAGATATTTAATTTTAAAAATAAT